>NC_051216.1:18410900-18535900 GCF_015220715.1 Pygocentrus nattereri | reverse complement strand
GATTTATTTCATGTATTAAAATGCACACACTCTTGCTGTAAGTCGTGCTCCTGTCATCAGCAACACCTGTTAATATGTTGTTTCACCTCACTGGGAGTGTTCCGTCATGATTTGTTAGAGTGCAGCAGCATTAAGTTCACTAGAATTCAAGAGATTAAATATCTGGGTCAAATTCAGACTGAAATGCAACCATTTACAAACAAAAAAAAAACTGTAAAGAGCTGCAGTATTGCAGCCAAACATATATATATATATATATATATATATATATATATATATATATATATATATATATAAAATCAAGTCTGCAGCAGGAGGGAAAGCAGCTTTACTGTAGATTTCTGAACCTGAAGCTTACACTTAATCTCCACATCTGGAGCTCTGCTGCTCTCAGCTCATCTATTGCCATGTCTCTTAGGCCTCTGTTTGGCAAGTTTTACATCTACAGTTTCACTTCATCTCTCTCACTTTTATTCTTCTTCCCTTGCCACCTTCACTTAGTCCTTTAGAGTCCTTAAAAGTTGTCATCAGCTCCGCAGTGACATCTGGACTTGGCCTAGTGTTTACAGTAGTGTGGACTGTGATTGTTCAAACGCGTCACATGGGAAGGGAAGCAGTTAATTCTTTACATTCATTGCACTTCTGTGGTTATCTGCTTCATCAGAAAGAACCACCATTTTGGGAAGGACAATGATATCAGAATTATAGTAATACTGACAGAAAATTGTTAAAACATTTATACCGACAACAGACTGATGGGCAGACTTGACTTAATTTTATAAATGTGTGTGTAGCAGCATCAGCACTGACAGATACACTTAGGCACCTTGATTGAAACTGGGCAGTAAGTGCTTCCCAGTAAAAACATATGTAAATAGAATAGATACAAATAAGCATATATATAGTAAAAAGTACTAAGAATTTCTGATTTGGAATATATTGGATATCCTGTGAGCTATGCTGAAGAACAAAGTCCTGCTCCCAATGTCTCCTGGACATTTTTACATTCGTGAAATTCTAAACAGCTTTTTAAATCTAATTTTCAATTTTTTTATTCTAATTTCCTCAGGTGCCTAAAGCTTTTGCACAGTACATTATGTATGCAAAAATATCTAGATAATAGTGTCAGCCCAGAGTTCCCACACTGGTGCTTTTCTAAAAACAAATGGTTATGCTTTAATCATGCCCTGTCCAGGTGACTGAGCTGCTGGAAAATGAGGCTACTCCTCCGCATCAGTCAGGACAGATATGCTCTTAATGTGACATCTGTTGATCAGGAACAGACAGAGACAGGGCTGTGGGAGTGGTCACTACAGAGATGAAGTATGAATGAGAGCAGGTGTGAAGGGGATGACTGAGGTACAGCACTGGCCTATGTATAAAGGCACAGGCACACACACACACACACACACACACACACACACACACACACACACACACACACACACCCACACACACACACACACACACACACACCCACACACAGCAAACTTTTTTAAGTTATTGATGTGTTGGTTAGAAGAAAATAATTAGAATAACATATTTGATTCCTCAGTTCACTTCAGTCACTGCAAGGATTTGTTAAATTCCATCAGCAATGTAATATATTCCTTAAGGATTTATTAGCTGAAAAACGTATTAGATAGTAACTGTAAAAACTGGGCTTTCTCAAGGAGAGATATTGTAATATGTTACGCTAACACACTGACACATAAATCACAATGTATTGTTTATTTGTTTATATGCATTTATACTATAGTTTTCAAACAAACAAATACTCACTGCTCTAATAACTTTTCATTTCATTTTCTCACATGCCTAAATTTTCCTCACAGTGCTGTATGTATACACATTCACAGAAAGCACTAAAAGCTCTAATTAAAAGGGTATTATTAATTCTGCTGCTTTGCGTAGGGATACTAATGAATGTGGACTAGAACTGTAACATTTACAGCTTCTGTTATGGTCTGTGTTTTCCTGCATAATGAAAGGGAGTTGATAGTAGATAATTACAGTATTACATTACACTAAAATTAATGTGTAGAATGCACTGAACTGAAATATGATCATGATCATCTTGAATCCATCTGCAGCTACACCTGTGAGACCCTCTATGCAGAAAACATGTATCCTATGCTAGCACAGGCTCAAGCAGCATTACCGCAGGTGTTCAGTGTATGAGTTTACCTCTGAGCTGTGCTGGCTCTGCCCCTGGAGGCCGTCCTGCTCTGCCAGCCTGGGCTTGTCCATGTCCAGCGAGTCCATGCTGGACGCAGAAGCCGAGTTGATGCTGGAACGCGAGGAGTGGACGATGGCTCTGGCCTCGTGTTCACTGACTGTCCCCACTGAGCCTGTACGGCGGTGATGATGATGGGTGGGCCTGCGGGTGGTAGAGGAAGCATACGGGGCAGAGACAGTGGAGGCAAAGGAGGCCGTGCTCTGGCAAGCTGCTTCATCCATGCTCTGTGAGGCGCGCTCCAGCTGGGCTGTGATATCATCCAGGGAGAAGTTGGAGGCCAGCGGTGGCCGGCCGTGGCTGCTGCCACCCACCCGGACGGTGGAGGCAGGGGAAACGCGGGTGCTGCTGCTGGCACTGCCCCCGCTACTGCTGCTGCTGCCCCCACCGCTGCTGCCCCCACCACCTGCCTGCTTTGTGCTGTGGCTGCGACCTGCAGGAGGCTTCTGACGGACTTTGGTGTCTCCAGGCAGGCCAAGGCGAGAAGAGGAGCCACTGGGCTTTCCAATAGTGCTCAACTCCTGCTCGATGGTGCACAGGTCAGCCATCAGAGCATCCAGATCTACGGAATCACCCTGGTTCAGAGCCTCTGTGAGACAGACCAAGGAAAGAAATACTGCATTATTCACGGACATGTATTTTGGCATTTCATTGAACAAAAGAACTAGGTATGCCTCCTTCTGAACCACAGACCACACACTTTTCCACTGGTTCAGAGCTTCAGTGAGACACAGCAAGGAAACACATACATAAGATTTCTGAGCTATAAAAAAAAGCTATAAAAAGCTATAAAATTTTGTGTGTCAACTACTGACCCTTAGGATGCCTTGAAGTTAATAAAATTGCTTATGTACAAGTGCCACATAAGGAAATGTCTGATACTGCCCTCTAGAGGTAAGCTGTTAACATAGCACTGTACTGTTTGATTGTTCTTTTGACTGTATTAACACTAAATAAATAACAAGGTAAACTATTGCTATGAAACTACTAGCAATATCACTTAAATGACACACAAAAAACATTTGAAAAATGACAGTGGCTACTTCTGTTTATGTACTGGGGTTGTTTACATTGCAGTCCTCTGGAAGACATCTTTAAAAAAAATTACATTTGCATGGTACAGGAACAGTAGTGTAGGACTACCTGTAAAGACTGTACCTCATAGAATGAACAGCAACTATAGCTAACTATGCAATTTGCTTCCAAAGTAGCTGAAAATCATCTAGCAATCCTGATCATATTCAGGATTGATGATATTTGATTTTCAGGTTGCGGTGTGACTTTTCTCAATGCTAGCATATGAGTTAAAGGCCCCAGCACCTTCAAAGCAAAAACTGCTCTAGTGTTCTTTTGTGGGTCGGGTACAGAAGATTCTGTGATCTAAACCTTTGGAAGACCTTTGTGGATCTCACAAACTTTGCAGGGAAGCCCACTGTCAAGGATGAGAATACCTTACGTACAATGACAGAAAGGTTCCAGACTTACAATAAAACCTTTGCAGTTATATATAAGTTTGCTGTAAAAGACAAAGATAAGGCAGTATGTATGTATGTATGTATGTGTGTGTGTGTGTGTGTGTGTGTGTGTGTACATACATATATAATATGGAACAGCAGTCTTACCGTTAATGTTGTATATGGAGAAGCGGTAGGAGAAGTTTGCCATGTTGGTCTCCTGTCTGAGAGGAGCTTTTTGCACCTTCTCTGGCTTTCCATCATCTAAACTCTATAAAATATGACACAAATACACAAATACACACACATACACACACACACACACACACACACAGTAAGCCACACACTATACAGACCTTACCACATCCCATTAGTGCGTTTTTTTATGAAAGTACAACATACCATATTGTGGTTACTACCTATTGAAATTCCTCTAAAATACATAAAAACATACAGAAACTCTGGGAAACTCTGATACTGGACTGCATTACTTAAACCCAAATATTTTACACTTGTAAATGGACCATGTGAATGCATAGCTTAATGAATCTGAAAACAGACAGACAGACTCAACTGGTCACATATAGAAAAATACAATTAAAATGTAGTGATTGGCTAAAGGGCTCTACTTGTGTCCTAAATGGCAATATTTCAATAATATGATAGTGCTAAGAATAAATAAATGTATTGCACAGCCCTAATATTTAAAGCGTGAATTTTACAAACCAAATAACCTGGAAAGAAGACCTTCAGGACTTTCAGATGCAGCAGACAGGTGCAGTATGTTTCACACATCTACATAAAATGATCTATTTTCACATTTGTGAAAGATGTGTAAAGACGCATGAAGATGCATTCAGTTACTGACTGATTCTTTAATTGCTGCAATATACACTATATTTCCAAAAGTTTTCACTTATCTGCCTTCACACGCATATGAAATTGAGTGACATCCCATTCTTAATCCAGGGTTTAATACGATGTCGGCCCACCCTTTGCAGCTATAACAGCTTCAACTCTTCTGTGAAGGCTTTCTATAAGGGTTAGAAGTGTGTTTATGGGAATTTTTGACCGTTCTTCCAGAAGCGCATTTGTGACGTCAGACACTGATGTTGGACGAGAAGGCCTGGCTCACAGTCTCCTCTCTAATTCATCCCAAAGGTGTTCTATCGGGTTGAGGTCAGGACTCTGTGCAGGCCAGTCAGATTTTTCCACACCAAACTCCCTCATCCATGTCTTTATGGACCTTGCTTTGTGCACTAGTGTGCAGTCATGTTGGCACAGGAAGGGGTCATCCCCAAACTGCTCCCACAAAGTTGGGAGCACAAAATTGTGAATAAGGCTTGCATCTTTAGGTCATAAATATTTTATGCACTATGACTGGACATGATAATATAATCACAGAATATTACTTATGAGTCATGATAATGTTACACATTACAATATTCTTTAAAAATAAAATGAAGGGTCTTAAGGGTTTGTTAGACACTAGAGGGCTGTCCCAAGCGAGTCAAAATAAGTGGACTCCAATGTTTTTTTAATGCAAAATTGTTGTTTGCAAATGCATAATCCCAGTTTTTAAATGCTGCTGTTAAAGTTTTGTGTGCTTTTAAACACCAGTTATAGAACTTTATAGCACTGCCTCACGCTGGCCCATGTTAGTGAGCACCACCTTTACTCAGCCAATGAGCTGATCAAGACTCGCCTGTCTGTGCCCTCTAGTGTTTTGCAACAATGTTTTTGACACAATTAGAGAAATGGAATATAGCCAGGTTCCCTTTAAACTGCGTCTTTGTCTGAGACACATGAAGGAAGCCACCTCATCTTTTCGACCCACCACTAATGCAACGTCATTGTACAGCTCAGCGCGATTGGTGGAGAACATTAACTGCCAATTCTGACAGCTAACAGACACCTGCACTGGCTTGCATCATGCTGAGGGACAGCCAGACTACCCGGAGAGAGCTAATCCAATTATGTACTCCAGGAGCACATTCAATTGCAAAAATGTTGTGCACCATCTTGCTGCAGTTTCCAGGTTAAACAATATGTTTTGTTGCAAAATAGTGGCCATGAGTTTGAGGCATATTTTCTCTCATTTGATGGGGCTGTCAGATGTGTTACTCATACTATATACATATATATATATATAAACCTCACACTGCACACAATCAATTTTAATGAATTTCTTAGCAAATACTCTTTACATAACAACTGAAGGTGTTAGATGTCATGTTTATCATAAGTAGTTTATTGTAAATATTTTTTAAATAGAATAAGCTAGTAAGGTGCCAGTAATGGTCTTCTCAGCTGCCACAGTTGCAAGAGTGTTCAACACTTAAATAAGCTACATTTAAGTAAGCTATGTTTTGTTGGGGCTGAATGCCACCCTGGATTTTTTTGCCACAGATGACTGTGGCATTGCCGAGTATTGAGATCTCCTGACGACAGAGCTACGACTAATCGTTCTAGCATGTTCTGTGCCTTCATACACACCTTGGTTAGCTTGTCCAGTTCCCCGAGCCATGCTCCAAACATTTTGTCCAGGTCCTGGTCTTCCTTATCACTGTCCTCCTCAGCTGCATGGTCCAGCTCCTCATCTGAAAGCTGCTCCATCTGAAACACATCATAATACCATCATAAAACAGGACTAGCATTATGCTCCAGGTAAGTCAATCAGCCATATTTAATGATTAATGAGAAACCAGAAAAACATCTTGAAGGTTGTTTAGGACAGAAAAATCCTTTTCACACAACAGCGTAAAGCTCAGTAATATAATTTAATTTCAACTTATATGTATGTGATTTCTTTGCGGCTTGACTAACAAGCAGCAGGGAACCTTCACTGCCCTCTGGTGGTCATTAAAAAAATCAAAAATAAAAACAAACCTCTGGCGTGTCCTAATGAGCACAGGGGAAGATCAAACCTTGTTTATCACATCACGCTACCACCATTGACACTATCTAAATTACAGCGTGATTATTTAACATCATGTCTTTGAAGTGTGCGCCAACAGTGTGAGTGATTTATTAATGATGAGGAGAGAAATACTGTGCGCTCACACAGCGTAAACAGATGTAGGCCTAGTGTGTGTGAAAGAGAGAGAGAGAGAGAGAGCGAGAGAGAGCGAGAGCGAGAGAGAGAGAGAGAGAGAGCGAGAGAGAGAGAGCGAGAGAGAGAGAGAGAGAGAGAGAGAAAGAGAGAGAGAGAGAGAGAGCGAGAGAGCACGAGAGAGAGAGAGAGAGAGAGAGCGAGAGAGAGAGAGAGAGCACGAGAGAGAGAGAGAGAGAGAGAGCATATAGAGAGAGAGAGAGAGAGAGAGAGAGAGAGAGAGAGAGAGAGAGAGAGAGAGAGAGATTTTCAAAATATATAGAGAGAGAGAGAGAGAGAAAAAATATAACACGTTCCTCACTTTCAAAACAGAAGTAGGTTTGGATATCATCTGCTGCAGTCATAAATGTTTCTGGCATCCTCCATAAACAGAAAAGAATCACTGTCATAACAAATAGAGCCATAACTCTCCTGGTTCTTCAAAGCTGCAACACCACACAAACCCAGGGCTTATAAATGATCAGACACTCACGTTCATGTTCTGACCCAAAAACACATGACTACCCAGAGCACTTTGACTGTACTGTATGCAAATATACAAAGGAACATGAATAATCCTTAAAGCGTATTAAAATTCCTCAGAACTGCTTAGGTGTAAAAGAGCTCTTTCTGTTGAAGATGCTGAAAGTGTAGAGACCGTATAAGACCATATTAGAGCCCCCACAACTCATGCTATGCACAAATTCAAATTCATTCAACTGACTGATTTATCCACTTCTTAAATCATAAGTACAGTGCCTCAGTATGCAACATTTACAATGTTAACCAATCAAAACTGGTGCTAACTTTAAACTGATAAGCAATGCAAAGAATCCAAATTAAAATGCAATGCAAGTAAACAGTGTGACTACAAGTTTGCCATACAAGTGCAAGAACCTTTGAAGTAGTCTACTTTTTATGGTTCATCAACACACATATATATATATGCATTTTATATTTACCTACACCTAAAGAACTGCTGTCTAAATAAAATAAATAAAATATTTATATGCTCATTGTCCATTTTATTAGCTCCACTTACTATATAGGTGCACTTTGTAGTTCTACAATTACAGACTGTAGTCCATGTGTTTCTCTGATACTTTGTTAGTCCCCTTTTTACTCTTTTCTTTAGTGATCAGGACCCCCATGGACCCTCACAGAGCAGACAGTATTTGGGTGGTGGATCATTCTCAGCACTGCAGTAACACTGACGTGGTGGGGGGGTGTTAGTGTGTTGTGCCGATATGAGTGGATCAGACACAGCAGTGCCGCTGGAGTTTTTAAACACTGTGTCCACTCACTGTCCACTCTATTAGACACTCCTACCTTGTCAGTCCATCTTGCGGATATAAATACTGTCTGCTCTGTGAGGGTCCAGGGTCCTCTGTGAAGAACAGGGTAAAAAGGGCCTACCGAAGTAAGCAGAGAAACAGATGGACTACACTCTGTAATTATAGAACTATAAAGTGCACCTATACAGTAAGTGGAGCTGATAAAATGGACAATGAGCGTAGAAACAAGGAGGTGGTAATAATTTTATGCCTGATGAGTGTATACTGATATATTATACTGCAAATCCTATCCACACTTTCCCTCTCTCCCTTTTTGGTGTGACCTGAGTTGGTGCAAAAATGTGGACTATCTGGGGGAGTCCTGAGGGTCAGTATGAGAGCAACTGTCATACAATGTTACTGTGTCAGGTACCGCATAGTAAGCCTATTTAATAATATTTTAAAAACAATGCAGTTTAAGCCAAGTATGTGATGAACTAAGCTTACAGTTTACATAATAGCAGGGTCTTAGCTACTTCAGCCTTTTCTCAACAGTGTAAAATAAAACAAAACAAAAAAACTTTGATGTGTTGGCTGAGAGTACTTTTGGGGATGATAATGTGTAAAATATATTTTTCTGTCACTTCAAGAGTCGTTTAGAGTGAAAATATTGTTTGTAAATGGTCTGTCTCAAGAAATAAGCCCCATCAACGATGCATGTTTATTGTTTGATTTTTGCTGTGTTTGCTGCATCATCCCTCAATTAGAAAGAAACTATCAGCAGCGAGGCCTGCGGATGTATTAAACAGGCTCATCACAGGCCAGAGCTCACTTTCAAACCATTACTGCCCGAGGAGATATCAACACAACCATGCACACGAACTCTGTATAACCCTGCAATGGTCAGTGCTGGACTTGGAGCAAGCACCCTAATCTATATTTTAAAACAGCATGGGGCCAACATAGGTTCCGTTCCAAACTCCAAAACTGTACGTCTAAATCATACAGTCTGTAGACTGAGGTCTGAAGCTGCATTCAAAATCGCTCACTGTTGCAGAAATAGTGCAGCACAGTGTGTCAGCCATGTTGTATTATTGAATTCTCAACATGAAATCTCTCAGCTGTTCGATGGTCATTGTCCAGTCAGCCCACTAAAGTGCAAACACTAAATGGTGATAGTGAGGGAGTTAATGAGTGATTATTTCAAATGCAGTGTCAATTGCTATATACTTAACAAAGGCTTCAACATACTGAATTGTTTTATTCTGATCCTTGTGACCTCCTCCTCCGGCACTCAAGTCTCTCCTAGGTCATCTCAGCAAGTGTTTTAATGTGAGGAGGGAGTGAGTGAGTGAGAGTGAGGGAGAGAACAGGGAGGGAATTAAAGGGAAGTTTTTCAGAGAGCAGTGCTACAATTAGCTCCCGTGGTTAGCTGCCCTGTGATTTGAGCCTAGATTGGCAAGCCTGGGGCGTGGGACTCTCCCTGCCTCTCTCACACACACACACGCACACCACACATACACCAAAAGAGGAGTACACTCTTAACACTCCCTGCTGACAGAGACTAGACCAGCAGGAATGGGTGTGAGTGTGTGTTTGTGTATGTGACAACATCTCATACATATGAGATCCAGAACCATATTTATCAAACCTCTAAGAGCAGGAGAGCTAATCTCGGATCAGAGTTTGCCTAACAGTTCATAATAAGTAGTTACGCAGATGTGGCACCTGACTGAAGATCAGATGTCTTGCCTGTGGTACAATAAAAACTACAGGCCAAGCCCTCAGGTTTAGAAAGCAACTTTTGTACAGGAGGCCAGCTAAGATTTAGTGGTGTATCTGTCAGGGATTGTCATGTCAGAGAACAAAGACATTTACACTGTGAATGTGTCTTTAACCAAAGTTCACACATGAGATACTAAATGAAAGCACTGATGAGAAATGCCTAAGCTAGGGGTTAAATCTAATATACACACGTGCACAAGCTGCAGTCAAAAGCAGCTTGTTTGTTCTGGCTCACATCATTTAAAGTCATAAAATTGTAATACAAGTTGAACAACATGAAAATGCATCAACCAACTGCTGATCGTGCATACTGACTGAATCCAGTCCAGGTTTGTTTGATCAGATATGGATCACTGACCATGTCAGTGGGGCCAGTGCCCAAGGGCCCCTCACTGTCCAGCGCCTCGGAAGGCCTACAAGGCCCAAGGCAGCTCAGTGATGGGACAGTCCACTGCAGATGCCTATGTAAATAAAATAAAGGCTCCTCAGCCCACACCCTGACACCATATTTAAAATAATTAAAAGTCCCCTAACGTCAAAAATGTGCAGGAAATAACAGACTATTGCACAAGAATCAAGAGTTAATTGCTTTGGTTCTCTACATTACATTTTTTGCAGCACAGCTCAAAGCACTCACAAACAAACACAAGCTATTTATTAAAGTTCTTTTTCAGCTCCTTTTTTTCCTTTTCTTTTTTGTGTTGCGGTGTGGGGGTAGTGGGCCTCTAGCAACGGGCCCTCATGAGACCATGATCTGTCTTGTGTCCAGCCTTCCTATGTCCGGTTGTGGTGACTACAGTGTAGGAAATCTGACCATGGTTTGTGAATATCTAAGGCCCACATGTAGCTCCTAAGACTAACCTACATTCAGATCCCCAAGCCCATGTAACTGGACTCAGACTAATGTACAAAAAAGAGATCATAATTGAGCACTGATTCACACTGAGGCACCCAAAGTGCTTACACGTGTTATGGAGAAAGCAAGAAGACTGCAGCTGAGGGTGCTTGAGCCTGGCCTCCATCACACAGCTCATACTGGCTCTGCTTCACAGCTCTGGTGTCAGTCTGGAGATACAGCAGCCACGTGCAGCTTCATGACTGCTTTCCATCACATTCCACCACCCCAACACACACACACACACACACACACACACACACACACACACACACACACACACACACACACACACACACACACACACACAGCAAGTGCTTTTCTTTGAAATAGCATAGCAGACGCAAGGAGCAGAGGAGACCCTGTTTTGTTGGCTCTGAGTGCTTTCAACACCAAAGCTGGGTATTGTCATCTAGCTTACAATCTCACATTACATGTCACAATCTGATGTATGATAATGCTCAACTGGATCACAATGGTTAGTGCTCATATCTTCTCAGGTCATGTTTTCACCATGACAAATGTGTAGCAAAGAGCAAGCTGAGTTTAGCAAGCTATGGCAGAAGCTTTATAACACTTATGGACCTTTTACAGCTACTGCCCTCTATAGGCATTAGGTCAGAACTTCATCCATGCTGACTGAACTATAGCAGTGGGTGTCAATACACAGAAGTATATATAAATCACAATGCAAGAGTTTAAAGTATGTAGGGCTGCAACTATCCAATATTTTCAATTTTAAATACTCTATCAAATATGATCTTTATATTATATTAATATGAATATGTGCGTATTCTATCACAATAATAAAATACACATTCTTCTTTTCTTACTGTGGGCTTAATTTTTAAATTCCACCATTGCATAAAGTGCATTTATTACACTTTAATTAAACTTCCATGGCCAGGGCAGTCTGAATAACTGTCCTTCAGCTCTAGACAGCTGTCTAACCAACATGCTCTCATTCTTTTGCCTCAGGGTTTACCAACTCACAAGAAGATCACACTGTGTCCTATGTGTAATCGGAGCTAGCAGCAATGTTGCTAACAGTAAGAAGCTATTCGGTCTACTAACCATTATTTTACTACAGAAATGCCCGGTCTGATTTTAGCATATAGACTACAAGTACTAGCTGGCTGATGTCCACGACCCGACTGTTCGATTTTAAACTGAAACCTAACTAAACCAATCCATCATAGCAGTAGCACAGATTAAAGTAAGGCTTATTTGTATTGCTTTTTTAATGAGACATGGAGAAGTTGATCGTCTTTAGCTTCATGCAACATAATGGGTATGATGATACATTTTATCAGGAATCTAAGTGTGAGATAGATCTGGATTTTATACTATGACAGGCTAATGAAAGCTAAAGAAAAAACAGGTTAGTAACAAAGTGCTTGTACCCCCAACAAATTTCTGATTCATCAAAGAACAAAAAGAACACCCACATTTGGTGCACTCCACCCATTGCAGTGTAAAACCAATCAAACCAAATGACAAAGATGCCATGTCACAAAAAGCCAAACTCTGATGAGGACAAATTAGGTGTGAAAAGAGCCTAAAAGTATCAGCACAACATTTTAAAAATAAAATTACGATTCAACACTTGATCATAGTACTGGCCCAGCTCTATTCAACACAGCCCACTGCTTATTCAGTCAGCTTTGCACACATACAAATCAACATTTGACAGATCTGTGCAGTAGTGCCTTACTTTGCCCTACTTTATTTTGACTGCTGTCAAAATAATTTCCCTATGTGGGCCAGGTAAGCCTAGAGCTGATGTAAGCTTGGCTTTGCATTAGTCTGTCAGCTGATATCTGTCATTAGAGTGAGAGAAAGACAAGACTAAGAAGACAATTTGGAAGATTATATACATAGTACATGTAGTACTTAAATGAGTATCAGGCCACAAGGTCAGTGTCAGTATGACTAGACATACTGAAGAATCTAACAAAAGCTTTCAAAAAGTTCAAATGCTTACAGAAAACCAGCTGGGGATTCACCCTTGATATAGCCTGAAACTGAGAACCAAGAACGCATGTTGTGATAGCCAGTTGCAGGGTGTGTGGGTGTGTGTGTGTGTGTGTGTGTGTGTGTGAAGACAGTCTAATGTGAACAGGAAATGGGCAGAATGTAATGGATTCCTCCTTATCCCTCATGACCTGCTGCGTTGCGTAAAACATCCTTTGTATGTATGCATTTAAGTATGTATGTATGTATGTATGTATGTATATATGCGGGCACACACACGCACACACACACACTATAGCAACCTAGTCTTGAATGTAAGTCATTATTTTAAGCTCTTTATGTGATTTTTGGTTACACAAGGTTACACAACCCCGCTCACACTAAAAACCTAATACAATATATCCAAATAACAAAGCAGGCAGCTTTATCCATTACAGAATACAAAAATGCCATCACTAACACTCTGCACTCCACCCAACACCTCCTCTTGTCTCAACCACTCAGACCAGCAGCCACACAGTGGGATCTCGGCCCACTCCAGCATAAACATGGCTCAGGAGAAAACACGTGGGTGCTGGGTTACTCTTCTCTGTGAATACAGGGTAATGGATTCTATGAGTATTTAGGAGATCCTACAGAGACCTGAGTAGTAGGCAGAGGTAGAAATGAATAAATCACAACTGCTCTTATTGCAAAGCCTACATTTTCTCCAGTGTAGGTTCTTTTTTGAGTGGCGTAGTTACTGGAATAATGTTGATAGCAAGGTTAGCAAGAACAACTGAAAAATCGAATTAAACTTTGTCTTTTAAGAAAGGTTTAATTCAAAGTATATTCAAAATAATTAGCTAAGTAATTTTACAAACAACACATTTACTTGTATTTTGTAATTTTATTTATTTATACAGTACTTTTATTTAGGTGAAGTATTACTATGGCAGCTAAGTTCGTAGTTAAGTAGGTATCTTCAGCACTGTTTGATCAGTCCTCACAGTTTTAAAAACTGGGAATTCAGAATTCCGAAAAAAAAAAAATACTTCACATAACTAGCTTTCATTTATATGGAATTCTTCAGCAGCATCCCCATCTGTAATCGTAGATGTCCGTTCTCACGCAGACAGTCCCATGCTTTCTGAAAGTGGACAGTGACTGGCTGCCCTGTTGTGCCTGACTTTATGACCTCTATGACATCACTGTTAGAGGGTGCGGTCAGCAGGATGTGTTCAGTCCCAGGTTTATCACCGCATTATGTGTCCACTCCTCCTTCTCACTCATTCCAGTCCAGGCCACTAGTAGCTTCTGCACATGCCAAGCTACAGAGTACACATTACTCCCCATCCTAAAGTCCGGGAAGTTCTTCAGAGCAAGAACACAATGTGAGCGATATTAACAACATCAAGTTGAAAATAAAAAAACACCACAACTGCCCTCGAAAACCCCCAACTGCCCTGAGTGCTTGTAACCTCTCAAAAGGCATTAAGCAGGGAGAGAAGACTCCATTTCCACTCCTGCAGACTGTTAAAATTGCTAACATGGCAGCTCTGAAGTGGGATTATGACCATGTACATTCCTCAATCTGCACATGCAAAAGCCTATTCCCCGCCAGGATGGGTTCCCCTTTTTGAGTCCTGGTTCTTTTCAAGGTTTCATCCTCTTTCTTAGGGAGTTTCTCTTTGTCACGGTCACTCCTGGCTTCCTCTTTAGAGCTTGGACATGGATTTTCTGTGAAGCTTTTTTGTGACAATGCCTTTTGTAAAAAGTCCTATATAAATAAACTTTGGCTTGACTTGATGTACCAATCTATAAACCCACTGCCACGGAAATGCGACTTATTGTATTCCACAGAAAAAATATCTACTTTAGAAAAGAATGATGCACACAGGTTTACATTAAAGTTAAAATATGCTTAATCATTTGTTTGTTTATTCTTTAATATTCCTTAAGACAAACAAATGTGCATCTTTTTAAAGAATGGTTTTGGGCCAACCAACATAATGTCTATCAGTTTGTATTTCGGCAGCTGCTGCGTCTCAGTGGACCGGAGCTATGGATGCAAGTTTAATATATAGATTTAGTTACATAAATAGAGCTTTAGGTAAAATTGCAGCATACAATTTCTGTTGGCTGCTGTAACCCTCCTGCTTAAGGAAAGGTGTATATATTTAGTGGCTACCTAGCTTGATGTAAAAACTAGTTTGTGTGGTGCAGCTTGTTTCGATTTAGTAATATGCAAACCTGAACATAGTAAACACTTATAAACACGTTATAACTAGCCTATTTAAGAAGCCTGTCTTGAGTCTGTGCAGGGCCTCTCCAGATAAATAGGGTAAGATCACACTCAATCTTATGACCCTCGGTCTCTAAAAATTTCATGCTGTGTGAATCAACTGAGCTTCTGGGAGTAAACCTTTTCTCCTGTGGACCAGAAAACACTTCCATAACTCCACTAATCAAACTCTTCCCTCATCACTAAGCACAAATACTGCACATAACCTGGCCTGAATCACTGAACACACACTGACGCCTGTCCCTATACGGAGATTCATCAAAACAAATCAGAAAAGGCAAACATTCCAATTTCTAAACGTCAGGCATTTGTCTTGCCTCTATATATTTTAGTAGTCTTTATGCCAAGTCTACATGTTTATCATCTGTGGGGGCCCATATAATACACCCTCAAACACGCAAGCATCACTAGGTCTGTGATGTTTTTCATCAAGTACGCAATCAAAGATATCTGCCAGAGCATATATGAAACAAACCATCATCAGCTATAAAGAAAATTTAAGAGGGCTTTCTGTTGAAGCATGTCCGATGTCCAAAACCTCAAGACCTTACTTGAATACAGAGGTTAGTGTTACATATTATTAAAGACACACACATTCACTTTTTATTTTTAAACATAAATTTGATTACATGCTCTTCACATCATAATTGTATTCAGGTGCAATATGGACTGACCAAAAAGTGATTTCAGAAAACCTCAGAGGAAAAGCTGTTGACAGTCAAAAGACAGGAAAGGGTTTAAAAATTGACTTTCAAGATGTGGGCCTACTTCACATGTACATCACATTACAATTGGAGAAAACAGAACACCAAAACCTGTGAAGCATGGTGGAGGACATGTAATAGTATGGTCTATTTTGCTGCACTGGGGCCTGAATGACATGCAAAGAATTCCAAATTGTATGGAGAAAGTCTGCAGCATAAAGTCCAGGTGTCTGTCTAGGACTAAATGTCAGAAGAGTCTGGAATAGGACAATGATCCAAAACACAGATCAACTCCAGACGGGCTCAAAAAGAAGAAATCATGTATTTTAGAATGACCGAGTCCAAATCCTGTTCTCAGTAACTCTGAAACACGGTGGTATGAGCTGAGGCAGGACTTTAACCAACACCTGTCAAAAACACACAGGAAAAGAAACAGGCTTGTACAGAGGAATGGGCCAAAGAGACGTCTTAAACAGACAGAAAGTGTTGAGGTCACTGCCAACAGGGTTTACTTACTTCTTGCTCAATGACTGTGATGACTTAGCTTATACATTGAAAGACAGGCCAGTGTAAAATACTGTGTTTTTGTGATCTAAGACAGTTTGATCTGATCACATTTTAAGAGCCATTAATGCAGAAATCCATGTCAACACGCAATTTTCTAGTACATGACAATAAACTCTTTTCTCACACCTGTATTATCATTACACCAGCGGTGTATTCCACTACAGCTATATGGGCTACCGGCTTTGAGGCTGCTTCAGCTGCAACTTCAGCACAACTAGAAAAAAAGAGATGCAGCAGACTCTGCATGTAATGTCAATATGATGAAGTCTGTTGAGTGCTGTACTACAGCATGAAGACAACTTTCCTACAACAGTACAAATGATTCAAAAGCTGTCAAAAAGCCAACATTCTGAAGACCACTCTCCCCACACTACTAGCTCTGCGGCCATGTTAGAGGACAACCTTAAATGTTTTGTTTATACTGAAAGCTAATGGGTAACTATCTCCATATTCAACCGCAATAAGCTGCTCACACGAGGCAGATTCCAGCTGAGTTGTGGTGGATGTGCACGCACACACACACACACACACACACACACACACACACACACACACACACACAAAAGCTTCAAATTAGATCCAGATATTTTTCCGCCTTTTTTTCCTTTGCCTTCATTTCAAAGAGAAAAACAAATGTACTGATGCTCACTGAGGACCAGCTGGCCTCAGCTGCTGTAGGAAAAAATGAAAATGAATCAGCAAGAGACTCAGAAGTCCAGAATTCCAGATGTGAGAAAGGCAGCAAAGAAATACGCTCACACTCACAGACACTGCATGACTGTCACAACAAACGTCAAAAACAGAGGAAGCGAAAGACTGCGCTTAGAACTTGTGTACTTCTTAAGGGTGTAACAATTTAAACACAATATATAAAAAGTCGAAAGCATTAAAGTTTAAAACAGCGTATCAATATTTAAAACATCACTGATAAGCACCTTAATCTCTTTTAAGGGTGTCTTTTTTTGAGTTGTTTTGAGGAAACAACTGTCAGTCACAAAAATTAGTGGTCTAGGGGAATCTCATCTGTGTAAAGTGGGCGGGCGTTGGAGGAGCTTATGCTGTACATGTGCCAATGCTGAAAAGATTGGGCTTCACTCAAGTTGCTTAAATATTGAAATATTGCTTTAAATTCTGTTTCTGTTCTGTTTATCTGAACCAAACCAATCTGTGTAGCATTTAACTAGAGCTCTGTAGAATTAGAAAATTGTTAACAGGTAAAATATTGAAATTATCAAATGCCATATTGAGCCTGAACATGTGTGTTATTCCTCTGCCGGTAACAGACTTCGCATAATCGTGTAACCGTGTGGTAAATCTGTAAATCAATGGTAAATCCTGTTAAAGCTGTTTTTTTGATGAAAAGGGATTTTTTTTTCATTTGCTTTAGCATTTCATCTTATAATTTTGAGACCATCACTTCCATTGAAGCTGACACAGGTAAAAACACAGCATTACCATGTAAGTTAGTCTTAACCTTTGTGAAATAGCAGAACATAAAGAACAGTTGTCCTGAGCTCACGAGTTGCGCAACCGTCTAATTCTTGGCTCTATCATCAGGAGATTGTGAGTTCCATCCCTGGTGACGCTACAGCCATCCGTAGCCGGGAGTCTAAGAGAGCACAATTGGCCTCGCTCTCTCTGGGAGGGCAGGATGGCCTTCCCTTCTCCCACCATCACTCAACATGATGCTAGTCAGCGCAGGCGTGTAATAGCTGATGTAACAGATCTGGCGGTTGGCGTTTTCATCCAAGTGTGTTTGGCTGTCCAATGATGTTGTGTGAGTGGCAGTTCAAAAAAGATGTGGTGGCTGGCCTTACAGGTCTCAGAGGAAGCCTGTGTTGGCCTTCGCCCTCTTAGCATTGATAGTATCATGTGATTGGGGAGTCCTAACTAGGTGGTGGAATTGGAGGCGACAAAATTCGGGAGAAACTCAGGCTAATTTTTTTTTTTAAAGAACAATTCAGTAAATGTTTTGGATGTAGTATTCTATCATCTGAATTTTGCCACAACCCTGTAATTAATCTATTAAGAAAGAATGTCATTGTGAATACTGTATGAACTTTAAGAGTTTGTGGCCGCTTAGCTTAACCCTTTGGTCTCTGACACCATTTGAAATGACCAGTTCTGCTGATGAACGAGAGCTGAGACATTTCAATGGGCAGAGAACTAATGTTTATTGTCACATCGTAGGGCTTGTGTATTGCATGAAGCCTAAAAATATGCACAACATGTTCAATTTACTCCAGTTCTCCTCTGTCTCTAGACAAACTAAAGGGATGAAAACCTCCAGAACATACAACTGCAGAGAGCAAAGATCTGAAAATGGCTACACCAGATTACAGTCATATAAGACGACAGAGCAGAGGGGCAATCTTTAATAGCAAAAGCTATCAAAACAGCAAACTCTACTTTTATTAACACAAGTATTTGAGAACAAAGGCTGTCAGTACATAAATGCATGAATAATATCTTTTTTTATAATTTATTTAACCACAACATATTTGTAAAACAGATCTGTTTTTTTTTTAATTGCTCAAATGTTTTCAACATGCTATGGAAATAGGTAATGATATTGGAATCATATCAGTATTGGCAGGTTTATAAAAATGATAAATTGCTTTATAAAAATGATAAACATTGGAAAGATTTGACAAATATTCCTCACCATTAGGTAATGATGTATTTGAGGTATTGAAAAAAAGCAGAATGTGTAGGTGACACTGGGATACTGCGCCAACATGTCTACATTTTATTCATTTTACTGCATTTATAAACCTGTATAAATACATGTTACATTTCTCTGTATTTCTAATCCATGTAGAACCTGTGCAATTCCAGATATGGCACTGGCTTACAATTCCCGTATTGGTGCATCCCTAACAGAATAAAACAGACAGACAGAATGAGAAAAAAAAGAGGGAAGGAAAGAAAGAAATCCGTTTCACTCAGCAGTATTGAAACAAAATGAAACAAACAGAAGGAAATAAACACAACAGTTGTGGTGTAAAATAACCCTGACTATAAATAAAACTCTAAACTCATGTTAGCAAGTGCCTGGTTGGTAGAGCACACAGACGTGAATGAACACTCATGCCTTTGTAGTGGTCTTGAGAAACAGGTGGGGGGATGGACTTAACATAAATGGTCAAAACCACCACATTGAGCTCCTCAGCCTTGCCAAAGACGCTGCAGAGCTTTTGAGGTGCAGGGCATTGGAGCTCAGCCATCGCCACTGTTCCTGGCACTCACACAGACATATGGGAGCAATCACAGGCTCTATTCCCACTGCTGTTACCCACTGCTATAATACACAACTCTTTAGCCTTTATTAACATAGCCATTTATCGCAGTGTAAAATGAAAGAAAAATGAAACTAGGGGCTTTCATGAGACTGGGTGCCACGTTAGAAAACAGAAGGTGAAAAGAGAGGCTAAAGAATAAAAACAGTCAGAACATCTGTACTGGAAATGTTCATGCCATCTCAAGCAGGAAAGCAGTACATCGTGTCAAACAGTGCTGGTCGGTGGCCAAAGGAATGGGTCAGCCAAACAGATCCCCTTAATTGACTTTCCAGCCATGGTATGGAGGCTGGATGCCTCTCTGCTCCCTTCCTTAAATCCTTTTTCAACATGACTATATGTTTACATTTGATGCCTCATTCCTGAGGTTCTACATTCCGACACTTGACCCATCGGCTCCAGAAAGAACCACCACAGCAGTTCAGGCCAGGCAAAGGCCTTTTTCCCCTTCTGTCAGTTTCTGTATACTAAAACTGACTTTACACAATGAAAACTGGATGTGAAATGTATATGAAACAAAATGTCACATGCTGCACAGTGTGAAGCACCCTGAAACTCATTTGAAACAACTGTTTGCAAGCAACTCAATCTGGTGCAACAATCAAAACACCAATAACACATCAAACTATCATGTTGCCCAACATAATTTCACTGGGCCAGTGGACAATAAAATAAACAAAGGTTTATTGGACACCTGAAAATGAGGTCCCCCTGATCTCAACTATGCTTGTGATTTTTAGGGTTTATTTTATGACACAGCTGGTGCAGTTGGCTTTAAAAAGCTGTATTTTGGGCTCCAGAGTGGTGCAACCATCTAAGTGATGGCCCTATCATGAGGAGATTGCGAGTTCGAGCCCTGGTGATGCTACAGCCATTCATGGCCAGGAGTCTAAGAGAGCACATTTGGCCTCTGACTCTGGGTGGGTCGGATGGCCCCCTCATTTACCCCCATTACCCAGCACAATATAAGCCAATGCAGGCATCTGTTAGCTGATGTAACAGAACTGGTGGCTGGTGCTTTCCCCCAAGTATATTCAGCTGTCCAATGGCATTGTATTAGCGGCAGTTCGAAAAGATGTGGTGGTGCTTCACAAGTCTCAGAGGAAGCCTGTGCTAGCTTTCGCCCTCCTAGTGCTGGTGGTATCGTGTGATTTGGTGGAGTCCTAACTAGCTGGTAGAATTGGACACATCTAAATTGGGGGGACAATAAAACAAACAAAAAAAAACTGAGAACTTTTATTTATCTGATCCAGATTTATGTAGTTCATAATTAGGGCTTTGTAGAATCAAAACATTCAAGCAAACATAAAACATCAAATATCAAATCAAGTCTTGACCTGAAATTGTAATTAAACCTGAAAATATATATAATGCTACACCCCTCCTGAACATATGGGGCTTCAGTATCAGTGGGCAAACAAGATTTCCCACAAACAAACTCTCATCCTGCAGTGAAACTGATGATGCAGTAGTGTGTAGTGTGTGTCAAGTTGTTAATTAATCTTGTTTATGTGGTTTATAACAGGTATGATATATTGTTATCTATAAAAATGGTACACACAGAACAGTCTCAAAAGGTACTGATACTACAGAGCTTTGTGCTAAACACAGAGTAGAATTGCAAGAAGAGGAGTTTTATTACTTTTTAAATTCTGGACCAATTTGGCCACACACCCACAATTTGAGACAAAGAGATACAGAAGGAAAAGAGAAATTTTCCCCAGCAAATTTTCTCCAATGGCACTCACAAAGCAAACAGCAAAACAATGGCAGTGATTTTATGCTATTTTAGTTAATTAACTGAAATATCATAAATAAAAGCAAGGAAAAGAACAAAGCATTGCAAGAGTTGTAAAAGACATTCATACTTCAAAGTTGACGAGGAAAAGAACATGTAGAAATGAAAACACTGGTGACGGCCATGTTCCAGTGCTGTAGTTACAATCATGCTATAAAGTGAGTGGGTGCTGTAATTGCGGCTCGTGATGATGCCAGGCCAGCACTTGCTCAGGCTCTGTACAGGTCCAGCCTAAAAACGGCACCTCCTCTGAATGAGCTCACAGAGGACTGGGCACAAAATGTTCAGACAATGCCAGCATGGACTACACCCACCACATACTGACCACTGGACTGCACATCACTCTCTCTCTCTTTTCACAATTCACAAAGAAACATATCCTACAGGGAAAAAAAAGTTCTTTGAAAGTGCTTCAATCTGTGTTTGGGAAAAAATAAAGAAATAAAATGAAATGTTCAGATTGGTGAACATATAGACACAGCAGTTTGTTAAATCTGTAACACTGTCAGTGTAGCTCACTGTGTTGACAAAGTAAACAAGTAATAAACTTCAAAGTTAACACCCATATCATTAGCTGGCTAGCTAGTTGCTGACAATGCTGACCTATTTTGTTGCTCAAACACCCAGAGGTGGAAACAGATGCAGGTCCAAGCTCTGACTTCTTAATTTCTCTCTAACTCTCTCTCTCTCACACTCACACTCTCTCACTCATTAACTCACTCACTAACTGAATAACTCTCTAACTCACTAACTGAGTAACTCTCTAACTCCCTCACTAACTGAGTAACTCTCTAACTCCCTCACTAACTGAGTAACTCTCTAACTCCCTCACTAACTGAGTAACTCTCTAACTCCCTCACTAACTGAGTAACTCTCTAACTCCCTCACTAACTGAGTAATTCTCTAACTCCCTCACTAACTGAGTAACTCTCTAACTCCCTCACTAACTGAGTAACTCTCTAACTCCCTCACTAACTGAGTAACTCTCTAACTCCCTCACTAACTGAGTAACTCTCTAACTCCCTCACTAACTGAGTAACTCTCTAACTCCCTCACTAACTGAGTAACTCTCTAACTCCCTCACTAACTGAGTAACTCTCTAACTCCCTCACTAACTGAGTAACTCTCTAACTCCCTCACTAACTGAGTAACTCTCTAACTCCCTCACTAACTGAGTAATTATCTAACTCCCTCACTAACTGAGTAACTCTCTAACTCCCTCACTAACTGAGTAACTCTCTAACTCCCTCACTAACTGAGTAATTATCTAACTCCCTCACTAACTGAGTAATTATCTAACTCCCTCACTAACTGAGTAACTCTCTAACTCCCTCACTAACTGAGTAATTATCTAACTCCCTCACTAACTGAGTAACTCTCTAACTCCCTCACTAACTGAGTAATTATCTAACTCCCTCACTAACTGAGTAATTATCTAACTCCCTCACTAACTGAGTAATTATCTAACTCCCTCACTAACTGAGTAATTATCTAACTCCCTCACTAACTGAGTAACTCTCTAACTCCCTCACTAACTGAGTAACTCTCTAACTCCCTCACTAACTGAGTAATTATCTAACTCCCTCACTAACTGAGTAATTATCTAACTCCCTCACTAACTGAGTAATTCTCTAACTCTAAACTATCCAGCCAACAAATGAGGAATGGGAGGGAAAAACACTTACTTGTAGTATAATCTGTAAAAACAGATCGCTCCACAAAGCACTTTAAACTTCATTTCCAATACATGCCAAACTAGTCTTGCTTTCAGCTAATGGCACAGGCTTGTGTTTTTGCACATGAGCCTAACAGCTGTGTCACTGAGCCAGAACATTCAAATAAATAAAGTTGTGTGTTAAGTCCTGCAAGAGAGAGGGAGAGAGGGAGACAGCTTTAGTATACAAGAGTCTCAAATAAAGAAAAAAATATTGTCCCCAGGAAACTTTGATGATATTTATGCTAAATCAATTCAGTCTGTTCATCAGTGCAAAAATGCTTCCACACAAAACCTCTAAAGGAGCCGAAAATGCCCCGTCTCTTTAAAGCTGAGGAGAGCTTTTTGGAGGAATGCAAAAGAAGGCTAAATGTTTATAAAGCTTTGCCTTGAACAATATTTCAGCCGTGTCAGGGGAAAAGAATGTCCTCAGACTGCGCTGTTTATTACCTCCAGACAGTAGTCACCACACATGAGAATGGCACACATATGTGGGCCAAAACAAAGCCCTATTCAGCCTGACTTTGATAAGAAAGAAAGGGAAAAAGCACAATGATTTGTGGACTACATTCATTGAGGCCCAATCTGTCATCTATTTGAAGTGTCCCAGTCTATTTGATGACATTTACACCCTATGGTAGACAGAAAGAGCTAAAGTCTTGCCTGAAAGCCTCTAAAACATATGATCCTTGGTCTTTCAGGCTTTCCTTCAATAAAGAAAACCATATGCAAACTAACCGGCCCAGGACTTTGTGAATTTAACAAGCTACAGATTGTGAACCTCAGAGCTAGAGGACTCCAAATCCTTGGATTAGTGTTTCATTCCTCTGTTTTACAGTGGTCACTATTCAATGTAGTCGTCACCCTCTCCACACTTGATGCCACTGCAGTTTTCCAGACACGTCTCAGTGTCACATCACTCCCGTCTGTACTAAAATAAGCATGGGTGTTAATAGTACAGTGTTTATTCAGGAAGACTTGCCATTCTGCAGTTGCCTTGTATTTCCACATCTCCTCCCTGGATAAACTAAGATTTCCAGCCCACTCCCTGGTCAAATGTGCCTGGTAATGGACAGGGTAAGACAACACTGTGGGCTAGGTCTCCCTCACATTTAAACACAAGCATGTGCCTGTATCTCACTTCACAACCAACAGAACTGCACACACATGCCTGCATGTATACACACACACACACACACACACACACACACACACACACACACACACACACACACACACACACACACACACACACACACTCCCAAGGTAATAATGAAAGGCGTCCTTTCAGCAATTCACACAGCAGAAATATGAAGACCAAAGTCCATCAGTGATGTCTGGTTTCAGCTCTGCATGGTGGAAAAATAAAACTTTTAGGACAAGCTGCAAGTTGGCCTCCAGACAGCTGTACAGATGGGAGTCTTAGCACAACCAAACTGGGGGTAGAGATATGTGTTCCAAGCAGTGGGGAAACCTCTGGGGCTTTGTATTTGATATAATTATCATACTTTATTGTGAGATGACGTTTTGAGTTTTAATACAGTAAAACTCTAAAAAAACAAAGTACTGTAGTAGTACTCTTCATTTGCAAATTTTGCTTGGAAACAAAATAGCTATACATTTAAAACACCCAATGAAAAGTTATCTAAATATCTAAATAAATACAGCAAAGTTAGCTCTCCCATTGGTTAGGTCTTCAGGAGCTGAATCTAAGGCCTAATGTGTCTGATTAAACTTTAATTAAGACCTGACAGTGGAATTAGTCAATCATAGTATAATTTTCAATAGGTGGGAGCAATTATATGAAAAAAATATCACTCTAGGACTTTTGGATGTCACATAAGCACAAATGGTAGCCTGACCAATACACTTCAGTCAGTTGGTAAAAATGAAAGAAGAAAAAAAAAAAAAAACAGCAGCAGCAGCAGTTTCCTGAAGGATTCAATTTGTCAACGTGATTAAAATAAGACTTTTACAAGCATTAAACGTGCTTAACCTAGAATGGGCAAAAATTGTTCATGCGAATCACTGTTAGCTTACATGCTACTCATAGGGACGCTAGCAGAAAATAGGATTTCAACAGGGGGATTTTTCCCCTTTTTATGACCAAGTTTTGACATTTATGAGCTGAAGAAGTGGAAGACTGGCTCTGTGTCTAATTAAACAGCTGCACTTTGCTCTTAAAGAATAAGGATGTTTTTGTGAACTGTAATGAAAAATGTCTGTTTCTGCAACTCATTAACTGGGGTCACTAACAAACCTTCAACAACCTGACAACCTTGCGTGCACGCCGCCAGCAAAAAAAGATAAAACTGAAGATTTTTAGCACATTTGTTGTCATAACAGGTAAAGTAAGACCACAGACATATACTGTGTTCATCAGTATTAAAAAACACATATTGCTATGGCTTTGCTTTCTATAAAATATATAGGCAGCACTTTACTGTAGGGCAGTGTTCTTAAGGCTACACGACACCTATGTAAGCCATTCATGACAACTGGCAAAATCAATCGTAAACACTTATTCCAGCAGGAGTCATTTGTCATGAAGATTTAATTTGCCAACTTTGATGTCAAGCTGACATAACATCTATGTTAGGTGACATCAGATTTTCCTTGTGTCATTACACACTCTGGGGTGTAATGATGTAACATGTTATGGCAGCTGATGTTCATTTCTGTGGCTGTTATTTTTTTTTCCATTTCCTTTTTACCATTTCTAAGATTCCTAAGAACGCTTATGTAAATTTCATGACACTGTAATTCTCTGGCCACCAAGTCAAGTTAGTTTGTTTGTTGTAATGACAAAGCCAAGTTAACATAACGTGTATGTCAGAAAAAAAAGAGTCACCTGACAGGGTCATAGATCCTATTGAAATAATCTTTCATAAAAGTTTACCAAAATCTTTATTCACCAAACACCAGATACATAAGGAATTTCTCTCAAAATAAAACAAAATCCAATAAAATAAATATAGAATAAGATAATATAATGAATGTGCAATGGGAGATAAGTACAGATACAATCAAATACTGAAGTACTTACAGTATGCATAGCTAAAAGAACAGAGCAGCAAATATAATTGTAAATGTACACATATTTATAAAATATGTATATTGCAACAAGTTAAAGTACAAATATGCAGTAACTACAGTAAGTGGAAGAGACCCTTAATCAGAAGGATTATGGCACAGTATATACATATATACGTTACGTACATTACAATATGTGTAATAAAGTGCATGTGCAGCTTTTTAAAGCATAGGGATATGAGAAGGGGTCTTGTTTAGGGGGTGATGGGGAAAGAAGGGCTCTTACTATGTAGGTTTGTCATTTTCCACAACAAGCTTATGCAAGTGTCATGGAGCCTTATGAACACTGCCCTACAGTAATCAGTTAACACCATATTTACCTGTGAGATTAGTGATGTTGATGGAAAAGTATACAGGTAACATTTCTGTACCTCAGTATTTCTAGCTAGCTTGAGATCTATACAGTATAATGGAATGCAGGCATGTGTGTGACTTTAATATTTTCCAAACAGTAAAAATAATGATGAACTGTAACTATAAAAACAGTCCAACACACTATTAAATGGTCATAAACTGATATATAAGGGTTACCCAGAAATGTGTTGCCATTCCAACCATCACTCCTGAGGATTCATTTAAAACACAACAGGGACTTTTTCCATTGAGTTTTCCCCCTTTGAGATACGTAATAATCATGAAAAACCAATCGTAAAGGTACTAAATATTTACTTGGAGTCAAGGTTTGAGGATGGTTGATGTGCTTTGGCCCAATCACAGCTGCTTCCCAGGAACCAAATTTAACACTGGAACAGAAGCTTCGCCAAGTATTCCAACCACTTGCCTTTTGTCAATCATGTGGTGAGTTCAGGGTAGCAATGGAGGACAGGGTTGAAGAGGAGGACAGACTGAAAACGTATTTTCATTTTTTGCTTTAATTACACATTGGACATCCATCTAAATGCAGCCAGCACATTCTCAACACACATAAAAGAAAAATAAACAGACAAGAGACATATGGGGAAGAAAAAAACAGAAATAGAGAAGCGTTAGTTATAAATGTCCAGATGACAGAGTTTAAAATACGCTTGCTTTTCTTTGCATGCTTGCAGATAGGCTGAGATCTTATAGTAATAAAGTTGCACTAGGATATGACAGGTGGTTCAACTAGTAACACAAGCACACTGCTGACATGGGAAAGGTTTTCTAGGAATCTTCTTATGGATTTAGAGTTTCTGACAGCTCTGACAGTCGAATGGAGTTGACAGAACCACAGAATGTAACCAGCCTTCTTTTTGATTCCAGAGATGAGTGAGATCAACACTAACAAAGTCCTATAACTCATCTAGAGTGCAACTAAGGTTGCACCTTGAACAACCTGAAAATCCTTTAATCTAACAGTACAGTAGAAGCTGCTAAATATTTTCCAGCAAGAGACATTCACTGCCTGCATCGTCAAGACTGGAAAATGTCTAATAGTGTCCAGGATCACCGGCACATAGTCCATCAACTGCAGTCATAATAGAAGATGATCTGGATGAGCGAGCCCCTCTCAGCCTGCCAGCTGAGGCAGGAAGTATTTCCTAAGTGGGTGCTGCCATGATGACAGCAACAATGGAAACCATGGTCTGGATATTTAGAGCTGCAAAAATGCATTGCAACTAGGATGAACAGAAGTGCAGAGAAAGCAATAAAGGCACAAAAAGGACCATAATTAAAACTCCACTTGACCAGTGCTCCATCGGTGCCTGATATGAAAAACCCTAGCCATATTGTCTGACCTTATCAGATTATCAGCTGCACCAAACAAATATCCAGTGTAGAATACTTTTAAAAACTCTAGAAAGGGAGCACTAGGCTGACCATACCTGGTGATGATGAGCCAGTAAACCTAAAAGGTCAGTGAAGCCTAGAGCATTAAGAAACGTATTTGAGACCTTTGAGACCATTGTAGATCAGAGTGAAGCGCTCAGTGTGACTAGCAAATGAGCCATGCCATGTAAAAAAGAAGTACTCACTGACTGCAGTGAGCTTCTTAACACAATCTATGTAACCTAGGCTAGCAAACCAAATGGTCACTGGCATCCAGCAAAAAAATAAACAAGGCATAGACTAAGGCTAAAACGGCTAAGGCCTGTTTGATTGTACCCAGTATGACAGTCCACACATGTGGTGGAAGGCAAGTCAGACAGAGCATCCTGAGATTGCATGGAGCCATGTGGCGAAGCACAATGCAGAGGAAGTTGGTCTTAACAAGTCTCCGCTCTGGAAACTTGTCTGAAGAGGAAATTTGCTGCAGCTGTAAAGAGACTGCAGTGTCATCAGAAAGCCTTTTTTTATCAAATGTGGTCTAAATAAAGCGTGGCAAAACCCGATCTTGATGGTGTTGGACCAGACGCTGTGCATTATTTGACCAGATTGCCGGATAAAACAGTGTCAGTTTTGGCCTTCTTTTTTTATATCACACTTTTACAGTGTGTTCTTTGATCTAGTTTGATTATCTCTCATAATTTGGTTACCAGTCACTTTAAAATGCTGCAGTGAAATAATTTCAGTTTCAATATGTGCATACGGCTAAACAGTTTGAACTGACATATTTTGTTTATTTATTTCGGGCTACTTATGTGAAATATCCATTGTATAATGTTGTAAGTTGTTATTAATGATATATAGAAGTCTGCTCCTTTATCTTGGTTTTAACCCAGAAGCATCATATGGCACTGCTGCTGGTAAAGCAGAACATTTCCATGACAGTTTTGTGACTAGTGAGTAAAAATGTCAGAGGAGTTTTCCACATTTTGGTGGTTCAGCAGAAAATAGACTTGAAGCATAGTAGCTGTCACTCATACTTCATGTGTACATGTATATGTGGACGGTGGCTAGATCAAACACCGGCTTTCATTCATTTTTCACTGGTTTTCATTTTCCATTTTAAATTAGTGCCACACTGCAGACTTTAACTGCATTGTTAAACCATGAAAACTGTGCCTCACTGCTACATTTTGTGGATCACATCCATTTATGGCATATAAGTGTGCAAAAAAAAAAAACTGTCTAGAAACAATACAATAACTATGATAAACAAAATAGACATTAGACACAGTAAACAAGACAGTGCAGCACCAACAGAGCACTCGTTTCTGAGCATGAGGTAAGGTTGTGAAATCAGGTGCGAAGATTATTAACATGCTGTGATCTGTGAGTAAACGCTGTCAGATGACATACAGAAGCACAGCAGTTCCTGAGGTAGGATATAGACAGTACTTGAGTAAACATGCCCTAAATATGCCTGGACATCACACTAGTCGCAATGTATGATCAATGATCAAATCTTGTAATAATGTAATAAATCTTCATTTATAGTACGCTTGAATTTTCATTACAAAATAAAGATCTCAAAAATCTCCAAAGTGTGCAAGTAAAAGAGAAGTATTCACTGTACTATGGCAGCCAATAAATGATGTAAAAGAATAAGAGAAATAAATGAAGAATTACAGGAAAGACAAAGGAACTCAAGGATGCCTGTAAGCGCTTGACAGATGAAAAATGACAACACTAACGTCACTGTTCATGTACAACTAAGCGTTATGCATGGTGCATGCCGAGCCATCAACAACGCAGCATGCATGGTGGCTCCCTCTCCCAGCCTTGGCAACACACGAGAGCGTGGCTTCAGCTCTAGTGATCAGACTGGCCGCGAGAGATGGGAGCAGTGGCACCAGCACACAGCCAGACTGCCAAATTAGCCTATGATTTGGGTGTGGAGAACTTAGTGATACTCACAAGTTCAGCTCAGCTTATTCTACCAGCCCATAAATTGGCGGAGTGGAGGAGGTGCTGATAACCTTTCTCCCTAAAGCTAAACAACAACTTGTTTGTAGAAAAATGAGAGTGCAGTAGACACTACAAACACTTCTTAAACGTGCTAGAGAACAAGTGTCCAGACTGAGCATGCTCTCAAAACATGTAGTGAACTACAGAGATCTGTGCAGGATGTGTGGTCTAAACTGCCAGGGACAGATTGTGGCTATTCCCCATGTCCAGCATCTCCAGCTAGGCAGGGCAGATGCTCTGGTTTCCCCCTACCCATTGCTCAGTAATGTGGTCACACCTGACAAAGCACACTGCAGTGCAGGCCAGGTTTTCCAATCCCAACATAGGTTTAACAGTCCACAGCAAACGGTCCAACGCAAACACAGACCAGAACACTTGGTAGCTGAAACAGTGTCTAAACAAACCAAATTGTCCTTGCAAGTACATATTTCTGGTGTCATGTCTAGTTTCTAAATCTACCTTCAGTACTACAGTGAAATAAAAACATCTAAGTGAGAGGTACGTTAACCTCTGTCAAAAATCATAAAAAAACCGCCAAGAGTTCAGTTCCCAATAAGAGATAAAGAAACCTCCTTATCAGCCTTGGTTGGCTCTAAACAAAAATACATAGAACCAACACCCTGACACAAACCCAGATATAAATGTACAACTAAATCAGATTTGTGAATCCCAGGTAAGTGTTTAAGACTCTGTCAAAAAAAAAGATTTCATACAATTTAGTCACTGAGGCATGCACCCCGTCCCCTGGGCCCCAATGATGGCCACGAGAGCCAGCGGAAAGGCAGGGCCTGAACTCAGAGCCCAGATGAAACCCTGCGAAGACTGGCAAAAAGGGCATTTAAACAAGGGTTTTATATTTTCCATCTGTGTGAGCATGACCCTTAATGTATTGCGTATCCATGGCCACCTCTTGACAGACAGCATATGTCAATCATAATTGTGCAGTTTATTTCTGGTGTATTTATTTCTGTAAGTATGGTGCAGGTACAGATGTTTAACCCCATCTTACATCAATGAGTCCAAAGAAAACACATACACAAAATAGAACTAAAAATGAGTTTGGTTATTCAAATACATGGACACCTCAACTCATTTTAGAAGCAAAAGTATTGAAAACATAACTACTTAACACACCCTACTCATTTTTAACTATCAGATCGGCAGAGGCCTAACAGGGTAACAGGAGAATATGAAGTAGAAATATGTTACATCTAATGCTGGGTTTACATGCTATGAAGTACGGAATGACAGTACTTTCAAAGCTAACACGCGAATGCAGCTTACAGCCTTCAAATATCTGTCAACAGCTTTATCTTCATTAGTTCAGGCTGTCCTAGGTTACAGACCAATAAAGAAATTTGTTGCATTTGTTCTCATTAACAGAGTAGTTGTAACGGAGAAGAAAGACAGCGACCATACCTAACCCAAAACTTAGTATTTGCAAGATGTAACGTACACTGTACAGTAGAATGTTGTGAAAGCACGAGTGGATTTCACAGTTTAAGAATATACAGTAGGTCGACTGTGATTCGATACTGCAATAGTGTTCTTTCAAAATAGTATCGTGTTAACAACAAAACTACTCCCCCTTTTCTTATGTTTCACAGAGCATGGCCTTTAAATCTCAAACTGAACTAATGAGAGGTGTGACTACAGTGCATCCGGAAAGTATTCACAGCGCTTCACTTTTTCCACATTTTGTTTTGTTACAGCCTTATTCCAAATTGAATTAAATTAATCTTTTTCCTCTAAATTCTACACAAAATACCCCATTGTGACCATGTGAAAAACGTTTTCTCGAGAGTTTTGAAAATTTATTAAAATTAAAAAACAAAGAAATCATATTTACATAAGTATTCACAGCCTTTGCCATGAAGCTCAAAATTGAGCTCAGGTGCATCCTGTTTCCACTGATCATCCTTGAGATGTTTCTACAGCTTAAATGGAGTCCACCTGTGGTTGATTGGACATGATTTGGAAAGGCACACACCTGTCTATATAAGGTCCCACAGTTGACTGCATGTCAGAGCGCAAACACCAAGCATGAAGTCAAAGGAATTGTCTGTAGACCTCCGAGACAAAATTGTCTCGAGGCACAAATCTGGGGAAGGATACAGAAAAATTACTGCTGCGTTGAAGGTCCCAATGAGCACAGTGGCCTCCATCATTCGTAAATGGAAGAAGTTCGGAACCACCAGGACTCTTCCTAGAGCTGGCCGGCCGTCTAAATTGAGCGATCGGGGGAGAAGGGCCTTGGTCAGGGAGGTGACCAAGAACCCAATGATCACTCTGTCAGAGCTCCAGCGTTCCTCCGTGGAGAGAGGAGAACCTTGCAGAAGGACAACCATCTCTGCAGCAATCCACCAATCAGGCCTGTATGGCAGAGTGGCCAGGCGAAAGCCACTCCTTAGTAAAAGGCACAAGGCAGCCCGTCTGGAATTTGCAAAAAGGCACCTGAAGGACTCTCAGACCATGAGAAACAAAATTCTCTGGTCTGATGAGACAAAGATTGAACTCTTTGGTGTGAATGCCAGGCGTCATGTTTGGAGGAAACCAGGCACTGCTCATCACGAGGCCAATACCATCCCTACAGTCAAGCATGGTGGTGGCAGCATCATGCTATGGGGATGTTTCTCAGCAGCAGGAACTGGCAGACTAGTCAGGATAGAGGGAAAGATGAATGCCGCAATGTACAGAGACATCCTGGATAAAAACCTGCTCCAGAGCGCTCTTGACCTCAGACTGGGGCGACGGTTCATTTTTCAGCAGGACAACGATCCGAAGCACACAGCCAAGATCTCAAAGCAGTGGCTTCAGGACCACTCTGTGAATGTCCTGGAGTGGCCCAGCCAGAGCCCAGACTTGAATCCGATTGAACATCTCTGGAGAGATCTGAAAATGGCTGTGCACAGACGTCTCCCATCCAACCTGATGGAGCTTCAGAGGTACTGCAAAGAAGAATGGGCAAAACTGCCTAAAGATAGGTGTGCCAAGCTTGTGGCATCATATTCAAAAAGACTTGAGGCTGTAGTTGCTGCCAAAGGTGGTTCTACAAAGTATTAAGCAAAGGCTGTGAATACTTATGTAAATATGATTTCTTTGTTTTTTAATTTTAATAAATTTTCAAAACTCTCGAGAAAACGTTTTTCACATGGTCACAATGGGGTATTTTGTGTAGAATTTAGAGGAAAAAGATTAATTTAATTCAATTTGGAATAAGGCTGTAACAAAACAAAATGTGGAAAAGTGAAGCGCTGTGAATACTTTCCGGATGCACTGTATGACCTTGAAATCTCAAACTGCACTAACACTATGAGAGGTGACACTAGGGGCAACACAGTCTGGCACAAGGCACTTGTGGAAATGAGGGTCCCCCATCTGCCATTCCCTTGACATGGATTTAAATAAAAAGTGGACATTTTATCATTACTTATTATTGCTTTGTCCCATCATGAAGAGGAGTGGCCACAGTGGGCAGTGCCTTTCATTAAAATTTTATGATTTTGAATGAGCCAGTGCAGCTGATGCTCCATTCATACACAGCAGGAGGGCTCTGAGCACTGTGAGCATGCAAAAGGACATAATGTGTCACATTATTAATCAATAGCATTCGCTGTTGCCTCTCATGTGGCCTTTCAAGCAGACCCAGAGGGCCTGAATAGCAGCCAACATGGCAAGAATGTACACAAAATAACTTGTTGTGCATACACAATAATGGCCTGTTAAACCCTCATGGCAAGAAGTGGTCCAACTTGAGCTCAAGCAAATATATTTAAACTGCACTCCAGTTCTCTGAAATCTCTGATCAGATATTTACTAGTGCCACAAACAGCTTATCCCACACACTGCAGGAACTACTAGCAATAAACAAGTGATGTAAAGGACTGTATATCACTCAGAGTATAATACAAGAAAGGGAAAGAGAGAGAAAGAAAGAGAGAGTGAGTGGAGGAGGATAACAGAAAAAAATAAGCAGGACATGGTGACACGCTCAGGAGGAAGAGCAGAGAAATGAGCAAAAGAAAACACTTAGCTACCCTCCTCTACCCTCATTCAGTACGCACAGTACACTGACACCGTTCCATCACTTCCTGTAGCCACACATACTTTCCTTATCTCCAAGAATTCCAAAAAGTAGCAGCCATTCTGTTAAAACTTCTTTACCACAAAACAAAGGAAGACAAAACAGAGATTTGTGGTATATGAATAGAAAGATTGCAGACTTCTCCTTCAGCTTGAAAATGCTACCTACTGTAAGAACCACAAAGCTATGTAATTCAGAGATCCTGAAAACACTGTGCTGTGCTAAAGAGCCATTCAGGCCTAAAAGTACCATTTAATGTTATTTGCCAAGTTGTGTAGTATTTGTTTTGCATCACTGCATCCCTCATAAACTCATCAGAATTCTTGTATCTTTTCCTCTCTAAGTGTTCTTTGCTCTGATCTTAAGGATAATGCATGCATCTGTGGTGTTTGCTTGTATTAGCACACTAACCTCAATTGGTTAGAGATCTTTCATTTGTTAAATGAAACAAAAATCAAACAGTTTCCACCTAAAGCATATAGAGCCTTTTAAAATACACTGCCTGGCCAAAAAAAGGTCACCACCTAGATTTAACTAAACAAATAGGTAAGAGCCTCCCATTGGATAATTACTGCATGGGTGATCATGTTTCAGCTGGCAAGTTATTTAACCCTAACTGATGCAGTGAGAAGCTTCTCATTTGTTAAACAACCATGTTGAAAGACACATCCTGTGGTCGTGGAAAAGATGTTAATCTGTTTCAGAAGGGTCAAATTATTGGCATGCATCAAGCAGAGAAAACATATAAGGAGATTGCTGAAACTACTAAAACCGAGTTAAGAAATGTCCAACGCATTATTAAAAAGTGGAAGGAGAGTGGGGAAATATTATCTTCAAGGAAGGAATGTGGTCGGAAAAAAAAATCTTGATTGATCGTGATTAGCGATCACTTAAACGTTTGGTGGAATCAAATCATAGAATAACAACAGTAGAACTCAAGGATATGTTTAATCGTGAAGCAAGAGCATTTCCACATGTGCAGGGAACTCAAGGGATTGAGACTAAACACCTGTGTAGCCTTAAGAAAACCACTTATCAGTGAGGCTAACCAGCAAAAACAGCTTCAATTTGCTAGGGAGCATAAAGATTGGACTCTGGAGCAATGGAAGTTCATGTGGTCTGATGAGTCCAGATTTACCCTGTTCCAGAGTGATGGGTGCATCAGGGTAAGAAGAGAGGCGGCTGAAGTGATGCACCCATCATGCCTACTGCCTACCGTACAAGCCTGTGGGGGCGGTGCTATGATTGCTGCAGTTGGTCAGGTCTAGGTTCAGCAATATTATGTGCCCAAAGAATGAGGTCAGCTGACTTCCTGAAAATACTGAATGACCAGGTTATTCCATTAATGGATTTTTTTCTTCCCTGATGGCACAGGCATATTCCAAGATGACAATGCCAGGATTCATCAGGCTCAAATTGTGAAAGAGTGGTTCAGAGAGCATGAGACCTGTCAGAGTCCAGACCTGAACCCCAGCGAGACTCTTTGGGATGTACTGGAGAAGACTTTGCGCAATGGTCCAAATCTCCCATCATCAATACAAGATCTTGAAGAAAAATGAATGCAACTCTGGACAGAGTTAAATGTGATATTGCAGAAGCTTGTGGAAACGATGCCACAGTGAACGCGTGCCGTAATCAAAGCTAAAAGCAACCAATGAAATATTAGTGTGTGTGACCTTTGTTTGGCCAGGCAGTGTATATTTCCATCTTCCCACCAGAAGGGGATTTTCCTTATCTTTAAAGATCCCATATCCTACATTTTTCTTGTTTTTTATACCAGAGTTCCACTAATAACAATTGGGATTTATGTGCCAAGAACAGTTATAATTCATTTTTACATGACCATTCTTCAACTTCTCTTTATCCCTTAGAATTAACCAGGCTGTTTTTGTTACTGTGCCTTTAAGACTGAGCTGTCCGGGCTGAAACACTCCTCATTACATGAGCGTTTATGGGTGGAGCTAAACTACTTTAGGTTGAAGGTGCACATGGCCATATTTGTGACGGTCTCATCACAAAAACACTGAATTCAAACGTTTCTGCATTTTAATTTCCATATATGGACTGCATGAACTGAGAAAAGAATGGTATGTGTTGAAAGCATAACAGTGTTTACATTCTACATCAAACTTTTATTTCAAGAATTTCAAGAAAGTGAGGAAATTTTGGTTTCCTATGATATGGGCACATGAAAACCAGGAAGTCTCTTACAGCACAGCTGTAAGAAGTGAGAAGGTATGTTTACAACAGATGTAGTGAAATTTTTCATTTTGGATAGCGTCCCTTTAAATCTCACTGACTACATTTCATGCTAAAAGGAGACAACTACAGTGGGCCCTAGAGATCTAGGGCCTGTGTGGTGACTGGGTCGTGTGAGAGTCAGACAGCAGCTGAACTCATCTGAGCAGTGTGAGAAGTCAGGAGCCGCCTCAGGGGCCAAGAACAGCACACAGGAGCACAATAACAAGCAGTGCTGCCCAAGAGCTGCACATTTTTCAGCTTCTGTTTCTATTAGAATGAGTGCAATTAGGAACCTGATGCCTTTGCAGAGATACCAGAGAAAGCTTTGAGTTCTTCAGGCAGGTCCTGGAATATAACAAATATTTTTGTTTTGCTTTAAGGCTACTGACATTCTGGCTCCCCATTGCTAAGAGGTGTCATTAGTACAAGCCATGGCTGGCTGAGTCATGAAATTATAGAGAGTAAAAAAACTTTGTTTCTTCATAATAAAGCCAACAATTAGGTTATGCTATCAGCTAAAGATGTTCTTTACTGCAGGCAATGTACTTCAAGCTTTCCCAGGCCTAAAGAAAACAATGAAATGACTTCATTTCCCCCAGAATGGCGCAGGATAAATGTCTCTGGAGCTCCCCACACGTTCCTCCTCAGACAGGCGGGTGATCTGGTAACGGCCCAAACACAGCACCAACACTAACCCTCCTGGGGCTGGAAGAAAAATGACATTTCTAATTATTGTTCCAGGAAACCAAAGCTGCTGGGTGCTCGACCCGTGCTGGTGAAGCACCCAGATGGGCCTGACGTCTGCCTCCACTGTCCCCTCTCATTAGCACGGAGCTAAAGCAGGCATCTTCAGAAGAGATGACCACACGTGTTCCCCGCCCCTTCATCCTCTGGGCCTGAAGGGAGTATGGCGCTGAAGTTTCCCCTCACTGGGACAGGAGGGGGTTAATGACAGTAGGGCCATGAACGTGTGTGATGGAATCTGCGGTGAGCTGCAGCCCTAGCACCATGATAACAGGCCAGCAGACACAGAGGGCTGTAATTCAGGAACATCAGAGACTTCCAAAGGAGAGCACTCGCAGAGTCCTCTACGACCACCACATGGTTTTACTTTTACATGGAATAATCCACCCAAGTAAGACTTACTGGCAAGCTCACTGCGAAACCCCCACCTTCAGCCAATGTTATGTGAGATTTAGTCAAACCCACCCATTTGAGGTCGATTTTAAATTGTCTGCTCGGCCCCCACCATTATGTTCTTTTCAAAACTGTCATCATTCTGTATGGAAAAATTCATAGCTCTGTTAAATAAACAATAATGGATTGTTTAAGGCAGGGAAAACCACAATGTGAGAGAGATCATAACTTTCTATGGCCTAGTAGTACCCTAGCTTCTTTCAGGACAAAAGAAAGAATTAATGAGCCAAGAAACTGTAATAAAATTTCCAGCAATTCCGTAAAGAAGCAATAAACATTTCAAACGGGGCTTTGCTTTTACGTGCTGCAGCTGAGAAGTTCTTACCTTTGGTTGAGTTCTGCTACTGTTCCAAGCTGACAGAGACTTCGGAATGAAAATGAGCCCTCAGTCAACCTGTCAAAAAACATTTAAAAAGGATTAATTCGGGTTTGCCTTTCACAGTAATTCATTTCTGCTGACTGGAAAGGCCAAAACCAATCCACTCAGAGCTTGGGTTCTGCAACGTAAGCATAAATCCAACAAACATAAATTCTCTGGTCTCAAATACAGTACAGCGCCTGGGGCCGGACTGTACAGCATAGAGCTATCGTTAGCTACTAGTGAAAGGCTTGTCTAGACTGAATCTCTGAAATTCAAAAGTAATATACCCAAATGTGACCTACTAAAATGTACATTTTACCAGCAATCCCTGATTTAGGTCAACATTCTCTTTGGAATTCAAATCAGTTCAACCAAAACCAAAATAACACCTCCACTCACAAACTAAAGGCTGTCTGTTTCAAAAAGAAGATTCATAATCCATCCACTTGAATTCTATAGAACTTTTTACAATGGACTTTGTCACAAAGTGGCTTTAGTAAAATCTGATTCAGACCTGTATTAAGCAAGCTGTGAACAACAGGCACAGTAAAAACTCCCTAAGGAACCTTGAGAGAAACCAAGACTCCTTTGACAACAGATGATACAGTACTGTGCAAAAGTCACAGACCAGCCTGCCTTTATTTAATTCACAGTAAAAACAGACGTTAAATAAAAGCTGTTCATTTTTAGGTGAAATGTCTGAGGAGATCAGATAGAAGATAATCCACTTGCATAAAGAAAGAGAATAAGTGAGATAAATTATAATGATTGCAAATAATTGGAAAAATAGGATTTTCCAAAAGTGGAGTTAACAAAATTATTTAAAAAGATGGAGAGAACAGGACTCCTATCAACTGTGCAAGACCTGGGAGAAAAACCAAAAGTGTCACCATCAGAACATCCTCTTTAACAAAGAGGAGAAAATCAAGCTCCACTCTTGCTTCAGATTTGAAGAAATCCACAGGAGTTTCTTTCCATCCTTCCACTGTAAGAAGACAACTCAAGAGGCCTTACTGAGTCCAGACCCCAACATTACTGAATGTGTTTGGGATTACTTGGATTCATAATAATATATATTATTCTCTTTTTTCCTGACGCTGAAAAATGCATAACTTGTTCTTATTAGCTGTTCTGACTAGAAGTTAAATAAATGAAGGCTGTGACTTTCACACAGCGCTGTATACCTTCGGATCAATAACCGGAAGACTCCTAGTCTCGGGAATGCTGAAACCTGGCACACTTTATGTATGTAAGGAAATGTGTTATGTTGGCCATCATGATTAGCAGTAAATCATACTGCATTAACAGCCCCAAGAAATATTTTAAGTGGTCAGCAGGAGGATGTGAGATAAAACGACTCTAGTTCACACATGCAGGAGGCTGAGAATAGAGCTGGTCAGAGGGACAGATGCCACCAACAGTGGCATTTAAACGGTCAGCTGCGAGAAGGGTGTGTATGGCTTAGTTGGGACGGTCTATATATAACATGAAAATGCACTGCCATCACACACACTTCCTCTCCAAGTCAGCTGAGCAGCTGTTTGCTAGATCACCCATTCAAAGGGCAGCAGTCTAAATCTATTTCCCTTCAGCATGTGTGTGTGTGTGTGTGTGTGTTTCATGTTCCACTTGCACACATTTCATAACATGCCAGCCATTAGGCTGTTCCTGTTCTGAAACGATCAAGATATAATGTAAGACTAGAAGGCAAGATAAGACCTGTAAAAGTAAGAAACAAACCGCTCCATTACCACACAAGATATTACAATAAACACTGTGTTTTTGGTTTGTTTTTCTGTTTTACTTTTATTTGGTTTTGGAATTTCCTTTTTATTTTTGCTTATTTTTGCTATTTACTTTAAAATTCCCTTGTTAAATATTGGTGAGGAAAAAAAGAATGAAATCAGTGAATTCAATGCTATGACTCTGGTAACAAAATAAGCCTTAAATATATCACCTAAACTCATACTGTGTCATATTTGTTCCATGTTGCCCACCATCACCATTAACATCACAATACTTCAAGAGATCTTCAAGATACTTCATACGGATCAAAATACTTTTCTTAAAATTTCTCAAAATGTTTCTTAACTTTAATAAGTTGGAACAGACAAAATGAATTAGTTGTACCACAAAAAAAAAAAAAAAAAAAAAAAAAAAAAAATCAAAGCAACTATGAATACAATCATTTTTATTCAACATTTCACACACACTGCACTGGCCTAAATCCAATAAGACAGATCTAATTATGCTTTAATGACACATGCAGGCACGATATCCACTACATAATCAGAAAGCATACTGTGATGTAATGTGACGTAATTGATGATAAGGCTAAATACTGCTGTATTGCTTACCCGTATAGTGTGACGTTACATTGTTAGCTATGCAGAGTAATGAGTCGGAAAAAATATCGAATTTGGGATTTTTCTGTTCAGTATTGTGTTTGTGGTTTAATTTGTGATTCTCTTCTAAAAATATGATCCAGGCCTGTTATTTTGGCAAGAAGACCTTTTCTGGCTTGAGAGTTGAGCACTGAAAGTAGTGCATCAGGCTGCCAATTACTTGTGGTTGTGTTGTCATGTATGTATGATGTGGGTGTTTGATTGCTTATGATCGGTCTAACTCATCCACAGACTATATGAGTACTATATGAGTAATTTGAGTATGACTGTTTTAAGTGAAGTGTTTCAGTAAAAAACAAAGCTTTCAAAGAAAACATATTGGATCAGTATTGGTTTCAGTATCATCTGAAAGGAAAAAGTGGTATGGTGCAACCCCTAATTTCAATCACTGACACAATAGCAATGCATTCTGCTACCCAGTTCAAGCAGTGCAAGGATGTGAAAGGTTTTTAAGCAGCACATGAGTTTAAGTTACCTCCACTGCCACAGTACATTAAACAGCAGACGAAGTATTATCACTGAGCTTGTGAGTTTATGTAATGCTGTTCTGGTGCAATGTCTTGTTCTTTCAACAAAAACAAAAACATATGAGTTCATTTATGGTCAAATCCCAGCATCCCGGTCCCTTTAACCCTTCTTCAGCGCAAGAGAGACGAGAGCTCCTAAACCACTAAACCAGCAAGACCTCTGTGCCTCACCTCCAGCCACGACAGCCACTGCCATTTGAAATTCAAATCAAACAGTAGCACTCAGCTGCAGCAGCGGGAAACTAAACGAGGGCCAATGTCCCTGAACTCATCACATTCTCTTCACACTGGCAACACTGGACACAATGGGGTGATTAGCTCTGGAATCGGCTCTCCCACAGCCTGTGTCCTTCCAGCCACACACAGCACATCTGACACATGCATCCCCATTCCAGATATAAATGAATTACAGCACAGGAAAGAAAGAAGCATGAGGCAGAGAGGGGAGGAGATAGACACTGAGGCAGAGAACTAAAGAAAAAAGGGCAGAGAGAAAGTAATGAAAAACAGAGGAGAGTGAGAGAGAGAGAGAGAGAGAGAGAGAGAGAGAGAGAGAGAGAGAGTGAGAGAGTGAGAGTGAGAGAGTGAGAGAGTGAGAGAGAGAGAGTGAGAGAGAGAGAGAGAGAGAGAGTGTGAGAGAGAGAGAGAGAGAGAGAGAGAGAGAGAGAGAGAGAGAGAGAGAGAGAGAGAGAGAGAGAGTGAGTGAGTGAGAGTGAGAGTGAGAGTGAGAGTGAGAGAGAGAGAGAGAGAGAGAGAGAGAGAGAGAGAGAGAGAGAGAGAGAGAGTGTGAGTGAGTGAGAGTGAGAGTGAGAGAGAGAGAGAGAGAGAGAGAGAGAGAGAGAGAGAGAGAGAGAGAGAGAGAGAGAGAGAGAGAGAGAGAGAGAGTGAGATGTGAGAGCTGTACCAAGATGTAAGAAAAGAGAAAGAGAGAGCTAACAAGAGAGTGTGAGTGGCAAAAGAAAAAAGAAAAGACAAAAAATAAACAGAAAGAAAGCAAGAGAGAGATAAAGAAAGAAAAAGAAAAGATGAAAGAGAAAGAGGCAGGAGAGAGAAATAGAACAAGAAAGACAGAGAGACAGCGAGTGAGAGAGAGAGTGAGAGAGAGAAAGAGAGAGAGATGGGAAGTGTGGATATTGCATTATGCAGTATTATGCTGTAGTAAGGGGGGGTTGCAGGTCAGTGGTACTGTACTACTGCAGCAGAGATGTGGAGCAGAGATGCTCAGCGCAGCAGAGCTGTCACACCGCATCACTTTACTGGCAAATAAACCAGAACTAATCAGACACGACTACTGACCCAAACCTGGGCCTCACTGTCCATCTCAACTAACACACCATTCCTCCATCTCTAGTAGAGGTGTACAAACAAAATCTGTAGAATATTCACTCCTGACAGACCGCTGGCTTAACTGATTAATTTTTCAGTTAAGTTGTTTATTTTCATTTAAAAATGTTTCTGTCTTTCTAAAAAAAAAACTTTCCTAAAACCTTGAATAAATTGCCTGTAAAGAAATCAGAATTGTGCATAAAAATGTATGGTTTTGCAGCCCTAATCTGTAGGATTATTCACAGGCCTTGCTGCTTGGAGCAGATTCATTCAGAAATACACACTTTCATTCAGACAATACGGACAGTGTGAAGCTAATGAAAGCAAAAGAACACGCACATAAACATGCACACACAAACATGCACATTCATTCAGAATCACTTCTCCCACAGATGTAGAAGGCAGCTGCATGCAGAGACAGATATGGAGAAAGAGAGAGTCAGAGAGAGAGAGACAGAGAGACAGAGAGAGAGAGGGAGAGAAAGACCCTGAAGCTTTAATTTCAAAGACAGACACACTTCTCTCCTCTGTATCAAGGCTGCTCTAGCCCGCCTCAGGGCTGTCACTGTAGTTGGTGGGTTTGGGGTGTTGACGCCCTGTGCAACTGCACCACCAGAGGCCGAACCATGTCACAAGTCTATATAGATACCACAGTTCAGCATAAAATCGAAATAATTAAGCAACCAGAGAGCCTGAGAGACAGCAGAAGCACTGCCACCAGCGTGTGAGGAGAGGCACTCAAGTCTAGAAGCCTTTAGTGGGTCAGTGGGACTAGGAAGTAAAGCTAATCAAGCTTTCACATATACTGCACTGCCGCAATAATACAGAGCTGGCCTACGCTGGAGATCATGGCCTTCCCTGGACTCTCTGTAAAGGGACTGAAATACTCACCTGGGAGTTCTCCCTTATGCATATTTAAGAGGTGCACTTTTTCAGCTTCATGGTTGGCACTTCTAGGCATAATTAGAGTGTGAGTAGCTCACAGAAGAGCAAATTAGACAGAAACTAGAGTAGGCAAAATGGGGTCAGGCAGACAGACTACTTTTACTGTTCAAATTTCTTAAAACCAGTGAAGTCTAAGGAAGCTTTTTCTATTACTGCAAATGTAGAGTTAAAGCAAGTTACATTAAGTATTTTGCAGCAGTGGAGAAGGATTAAATAGTTATACAGCAAACAATGAAACAATGGATAGTAAATTATATTAAAAAATGACTGAATGCTAATTTCAGACAAGTTATTATGCACCTGGTTCTCAATCTCAACAATTTGTCATAGTCTGAAACCAGTTCCTACATGAACCTGACCATCCAGTCCAGAGAACTGTTCAGCCCACATCTGTTACAGGCATGTCAACTGATCTGATTATTCACCAGTGAGTGATGTGCGGACTGTGACGTGTTTTCAGAGCTGGAGATCTTTGAGCTCCAGGGATGTGTAGAAGCATGAAGATGCTGAGTGTGGGACCAGATGTGAGTTGTATACTATAGTGATGAGCTAAAGACATGGACCATGTAGGCACTGGAATGAAGCTGGTCAAGAAAGACAGCTACTTCTAGCACAAAGATTCTCTGTACGAGTTTCTCCTTTGGTGCTCTGAGCAGCTGAGGTCTCATGACCACATATGGGTCCGCTTGATTCTTCTTGTTGCGTCATATGGTGTTATCGCCATTTGTCCAACACAGAATACATTTTTTTTGTTTCTGTTTTTTTTTTTATCTATTTCACATCCTGCTACAGACCTTGGGATAGCCAGGCCAAATATGGGCCATCTCAAAGAAAACAGCAACCATGGCCAGAGAAGAAGTGAGCTGAAAGCTCCCTTGGGTGTTCTCATCCACCAGAAGGCCTTAATTTGCACATGCTTGGTTTAGGAAAACAGCCTCACAGGACGCCCAGCTAGAGAACTTAGCAAAACACTCTTGCACAGATTACTGCAATACAATAAAGCATGTGAGGAGCATAGAGCTAACATAGTAATATCAAGAACTTGGTGGATGATCTATAAAAATGGTCTATGCAGAAACATAGGAACCTAGACTGAGGATAATGAAGGAAGATTGGCAGGATTTTCAGCAGGACTACTGTTGTTTACTGCCAGAGAGAATAACAGGCAAGAGCTCCAGACAATTTCTGACTAGGTGAAAAAAAGAATGATGGAAAGCCTTGACCAGTATGATGCCTCTACCCTTCTCTGACAGCTCGTCTACATCAATCAGTTCGCAGACTGTCTGCCTCTCCAGTAAAAGCAGTGTAGTGTTTGTACATCAGGACTGACTGATGCATATCTATGAACTTCTATGTCCAAAATCATGAATTTATAGGAAAACGAATCATCAACTTGGAAATCTGAGCAGGCCTAAGAAACGTCACTCCTGCTGACAGGCAGGAAAAGTGATTGAAGCACTGCAGGGAGGAGAGAAAGTCCATGTAGGAGTTCAACCAATGCAACCCAAACATTCCTGAACTGTAAATCCACACCAGAGCCTGAGGGAGGCAGCTACATTTCCCAAATCAGCTCCATTTTCACACTACAGTAACAGCGTTATCACACTCGCACAATGTGTCTCAGTTTTAATCGCGTGGGAGTTGATTGCTTTCCCCATGCTGGGCACCACTGGTGGGTCAGACTGATCCATTTCAGAAGACACACATGGTGTTTTACTGCACATGCAACAACAGGAATGTACCAGCAATGACAAGATCAGCACTACAAAAGATCAAATATTTTACTGCACATGCAACAACAGGAATGTACCAGCAATGACAAGATCAGCACTACAAAAGATCAAATATTTTACTGCACATGCAACAACAGGAATGTACCAGCAATGACAAGATCAGCACTACAAAAGATCAAATATTACAGCACAGAGGAGGAGGATTGGCTGTGCTCAGCAGAAGGTGGACACTTGCAACATTCTTCAGGAAGAAGAAGTGTAGGTGTGCACTGCCCTAGGAGCCAAAGCTTCTGATTTACATGAGGCTGAACACTGTTGGCCCCAGCAACTTGTTTCACTTGTGACCACAGTGTTCTCCCCATATGTGTCCTTGTACAATGTATATAGGCAGTTACTTCATTTGATTGGATCTTTATTCAGTTCCACTTAAGACACACAGGCTTATCTCAAATGCTTGTCATCAGCATCCACTCTTTGTGGCCCAATGAAAATTACTCAACTGATCAAAAGATACACAAACTTAGGCTAATATACATTGTTTTTTATAGGCATGCACTGATATGGGGACCATGGGACAATGCCAATATCTGTCATGCATATTTGTTGATGCTGAAGCTAAAGCTTATATATAAACACTTATAAAATGTAGAAATTGGAACTACATCCAGTAGGAATGGGTACACTTTTATGCCAGTATTTAAATACTGAAATATAGAGACATAGAAAATACAAAGACTATCAGTTCAGTGAAATGTTTGTTTTAACAGGAGATAAAATATAGCAAGTTTGCTTGTATTTGCGAGTAATATGTATGTTATATTACACTTTGTTACTCTAAACCAAAACTGCCTTAATATGAATTATATGCTAAGATCACGTTGTCAAAGATGAGAGGCTTGCAGCATTATTCTCTGACAAACATGTTGACACATCATTCAATGAAGAAAAAGACCTTGTGTAGAAGATGACGAGTCCTCTTCAACATCCAGTGTTGAAACCATTTACTCTAGTATCTAAGCTCAGCTCATCTGACACAGCCTAATCTAATATGAAAACCTACTGACTTCGCGCAGCTGTTTTAAATAATATAACATAAAAAATATTTGTCTGCACATTCCTAATTTTTTGTGCAACACAATTGCCGTCACCTAAAAAAGGTAAGATAACAGTCCGACAGTAATTCCGGTCGAATTCGCTTAACATTTCCGTAACATTTCAGCCCTTTTTGACGTTTTTTTTTCCTTCTCTACAGTTAACCGATTATCTGTTCATTAACTCTTACCTGAACACATGAACATGAAAACCATGCAAGTCCCTAGCATGTACAAGAATTAGCAGTGAGGACAAATGTAACATTTGTTAGTAGAAGGTCAGAGATGCAGTTATATGAATAGGCGTTTAACTGAGGGCATGACTTGATACATTCATGGTACTAGATTCACAATTCTGCATTCGGCACTGTCAAATCTCCACAGTGTATACTGTCACCGTTTTGCTATACAATATCACAATTTTAAGCACTAAAAAACCTAAAACTCGTCTAGCATTGACTAAACATTTAGCTCTTCCTGAGCACAACAAATATGTCCTTATATATCTCTCATTTTTACAGTTATAACCAATAATTTTTTTAATGTAATTATCTGCTGATACTGATTTGACTGTAGAGATAAACGTGCTCCAGCACCACATTTTTTAGAGAAACTAGTAGGACCACTTCTGAACAGTGATTCTATTCATAATTGGAGATGAAACATTTCTCTTATTGTGCTGGGTAGGCTGCAATTTTGAAGACTGTGAGTCCAATAATCTAACTTCCTTCCAATAATCTAACTTTGCAAATATATATGAATATTTATACAGTTCTATATTATATATCAGACTAAAGCTATTTGAAACACAGATCTGGTACTCACCATACTCTCCACCTCAAAACACAGAGGGATTGTTTTAGTCACTATGCAGGGAAGTTCATATTCTGCAACACACCAAGAAAAGGACAAAAAACAAAAGAAAATAATGCAAATATGGGGTGGAGAGCGTGTGGCTAAACGGTTACGGGAGGGGTTCTTAAAAAAAGCATCACGCTGCCAACGGATCACAGGCCAGCCTGCCAAGATAAAGAACAAGCGGGCACAACACAAAGTATCCACTTCAGGATGCCGCCCTCTAAAGACACTGTTTCGGGCTAGAGAGACTCATACCCAACCCTCTCCTCCACCTTCAGTCAAAAAGCTCATGCTACTAACAATGAATGAAAGTAAATATCCATTAGTTAGCAATACATAGACAGGGTCATGTTTTGCTAGTACTGGTAACATTTGAAAATGTGCAGTTCACTCCCCAGTCCATACAGTCCATATGTGGAAACTAAACTGCAAAATTCACATTTCATTGTATCCATGATGCCACAAAAAACAACAAATTCATACATATCCACCCATTCAACCTACAGCAATTCAGGTCCACCAATTTTTGCTCAAGTTACAAGGAGTGTTTATGCTTCTGTTGCGGTCCTTTTAATACGACTCCACAAGGACCATTTAAAAAAGGAACTGACTATATAAAGAGGCAATAACAGCTGTCCTTTACAAGGTCAAAAAAGGAAGATGGGTCATGGAAGGAAGGACCAAGCTCTGGTAACTACTTTCTAAAACAAGGGTGGTGCCCAGCTAGACCCTGATAACTACTTCCATGGCAACCTTCTTAACAGTGTGGAAGTTCACACACACACACACACACACACACACACACACACACACACACACACACACACACAAACACAGGGGTCAGTCAGCACATAACGATAGCTTACTCATTTAAATAACAGCGATTATCCACTTGCCTTGGCTAAATAAAGACATACAGATGTGCATGGACACACACACACACACACACACACACACACACACAGGCAATGAGGGCCAGAAGTCTTAAAATATGAGCAAACAATACCTTCACGATTACTCACCTAGTCTCCTGTTTAGGCAGATTATCGTAAAAAGTATGTGGAACCAAGTGAAATCCAATCTAGAGGCTGTGACACAGGACTGTTTATTCACCTGACTCACCAGACAGCAATAGACTACCTTTACGCAGTTGTATGATGACATTATTTACTGCCAGAACTATCACAACTGAATTTAAACTTCTCTTACTGTATTAGGCAAGTGTTCAGCTTAGTACCCTCCTAGCCTTTTAAACTGAACTTCTTAGAAATGGATCGTTCAGCGTTCTTCTGAGGTTGATACAAATTGCTGTTTATCGTGTAGCTGATGCCAATTCCGATCGGAGGTGGAGACCAGAAGATACGACACTTAACAACACTGGCAAATACACCAAACATTGTTTAAATATGTTTAATGATCTTAACACTGCAACAAGCTGAAGTGAAATAGGTGCAGTTTTACAGCTTCAGGCCCAAACACTTACATAGCATTTTCAACTCTATTTTCAGACACAAATAACAAGTCAAGCAATTAAATGACTGTTGCACCGAATTCATAAGTTGGACATAGACATACTGCAATCTCAAAAACTTGCAATTTACCACTTTTAAAAATTTTGATGGGTTCATAAGGTCACAGAACTTGTTTAAAAAGGTATGTTAACAAGACACTTAATAGTAAACACACAACTAACAAGAAAAACCTAACATTTCTATTATATAAAAAGAGTGAATTTGGGAGTTAAATGGTAAACTAGCCCTATTAGTGAAATAACTCACATGAGTCAATCTCACTGGATATTGTGGTAGTGTAAGATTGTATTTAGGCAATAAAATCGTTATACCGCACGAGCCGAGCTAATCACTGATAGCATATTTATACTGAAAATCATCTGATTTCAACCTATAACCGATTGATCTTCTTGCCCAAATTTATTTCCTGTTCATACCTGGTATAAATATCTGTCTAGAGTGATTTAGTCACAGCTGGACACAGTTTGCACCTGGCATTTCTATGTGTCATCATTTACCACTTATGATCATATTTACTAAATAGATTTACTGTCAGTCTCTTTCTGCATTTGTTATCAGATAAAATGTACAAGGAATCACTGATCACTTATGTGTTTAGGTTACCCCCATAGCATTATACCTCCTCCACCAAACGATACAGTTGGCACAGTGCAGGTAATGTTCTAATGTCATTAACCAAACCCAGACTCATCCATCAGACTGCCAGATAGAGAAATGTGGTTCATCACTCCAACAAAACACGTTTCCAGGTGTACGTCCTGGCTGAGGTGTTGTTCCTAGCTGCTTACATTTCACATTATTAACACTTTCTGTTGTCCAGGCCAGATATAGCAGGTCAGAAGTGTCACAAACTGACTTGCAGCAAAGGTGGCATTCTATGATAGTGCCGTGTTTAAAGTCACTGACTATCAAGATTGTAAGGCTATGTATTTATGTATATATATATATATATATATATATATATATATATATATATATATATATATATATATATATATATATATATATATATATAAACATTGCACAGCGTATATTGCAACATATTAAAATCAAAACTTAAAACACTGCAAAAAAATGATTAGGGTGTAAGCCTAAAAAAAGCCTAGTGCTTGAGGAAACATTTACGTCCAGTGAAATGTGATTCAATCCTAGACTGCAACAATGTCTGGAATACCAGCCCTTCAAGTAAAAGAAAAGCACCCTTCAGGGTTTCACTTCAAACCTCCAGGCACACCTGAGTCATTCTCACCCAATAAAGACAAGAGGAAAATCTCTGTCTCAACACATCAGTTCCAGCAAAGCAGAATAGCTCAAAATCATCATGTCAGCAAATAAATATCTAACAAACCACCACTTTAATCACAGACAGGGCCTTACTGACTTATGTGATGGTGGGTTGCTTCCAGAGAACTCAGATGACTCAGTGAAACTGTGTGTGTAATTCAATGAAACGCTGACTGGCAGAAGAGGCCAAATCTCAATTTGAAAGTAATACACATACGCCAGAATGAATTAAAGTGTACACAAAAGCTAAATAGCTGGAGAGCTAAAGCAGAGTTAAAACGCTGTATGGAGACCCAGGGCTGTGTGGTGCCTTCAAACGTGTGTCGAGTGGGTAGCGAAAAACAGCTGGAAAAAGGGAGCGTTACGACAGCACCTTCAGACATGTCAAAACAGGGAAGCAGCACGAAAGCCTGTAATGATGATCAAATGATTATACATGCTTTCCACATTTCTCTCTGCCTCCAAGAAGAAAATAAAACAAAAAGAAATCTTAGAAGATGAAAGAGTTATTTCATTAGCGGACATATACGATGGATTATCTGACCATTTTGGAACACTAAATCCTGAAAAAAGCTAATGCATACATTTTGCTTTAACCCCTCAGACATAAGATGCTATCACAGAGTTAGCAAAACACTACAGATAGCCCAGCAGCACGGAGCTGCGGCTGTAAACTGTACGTGCTCCTGATTTCCAGTCACTCATTCCTCCCCAAGAACACGAGCCTCATTCTTCTTCTCATTCTTCCACATAAGGAGGAAAAGCTCAGAAAATCTGGCACAAAACGATAGACAGAGCAAAAAAGAAGGGAAAAAAATGGAAGAAAAGGAAAAAGAGGAGTGAGCTTAGATTTTCCAAACATGAACTTAAACATTACATCAACGGTGCTCTAGAAAGCTGCTTCTGTTCAAATTTCACCCCATTAAGAGTCGCCAGCAAGCTAAGAGAGTACTCTGAAGTATTATTTCCGGGTTGCAACACCTTAAAGGGTAAAAGGTGGCAGTGGTACAAGAAAATGTGTGCAAATGCTAGCTCTAGCTTCTCTGGAAGACCAGCCTTATAGGCCTTGGAGTGGATTTACTCAAAACAAACAGGCCAGAACAGAGCAACACTAGACGCTCCGATTACGCTGGCAAGGCCAGGGAGGGATCTGAGCACAAAGCTGAGATGTTAGAACTCTGATAAGTGTGCACCAATCATACACTCAGAGACATGTGACCTGACAGAGAGACAGGCCAGTTCACACTGGGCTATCGTCCCCCTGTCTCACTTTTTCTTTTTCCATTCTGACAAACCCTCTCTCTCTAGCCAGCCAGCCAGTCATTTCTCACTAACTCTCCCTCCATCCTCTTTTCAACACACACACACTTGGCTGGCTTTCTAGAGCAGGTCAGGTCTGATCCAGAGACATTAGCAGTTGGCTGCTGGCAGCGCTGCCCTGGTCACATTAAATGGAAGCTTAAGATCGCACAGGGAAAGATCTGCATGCAGCACACAGTTACGCACACACGCTCTTCCTGTCTGAACAGGTGAAGGACATACCATCTCTTTTCTCCCCTCCATCTCTTTTCCTCACTTCACTCCCACTGCCCTTCACTGTCCATCCCTCCCCCTCGACGAAATCTGATAAAAGAGTGAATACTGGCACATACTAAACGGGGTGCCACCTCAGCTCTGTAAAGTTCCTAAACACTCCATCAGCAACATGATTTTTTACTAAATTCAGTGGATAATGTCACCAACAGCACACATTTCCCAAACAAGTGTCCTTACAGTGAGGGTAATGTGTATTATTCCAACCCGTTCTATACGTACAAATGGTCTGTGTCATTTTGTGTCCAGGAATGGAATATTTTTTTTCCTGGACCAAAAATCTAGACAATCTAGGAAAATCCTGGACAGTTGTCAATATGCCAAACACTGTATAACCAGTTTGACTCTAGTAATTGGACCTTTACCTCTCCATGCTCGGTCCTATTTTTCAAAAATGAATATAAAACTTCTGCTGAATCTGTGGCTCCCTTCTCTCTACGATGTGCACCATGTAAGCCAAGATATAACAGACTGTACACCTAAATAGTGCATTCTGTGTCCAACATAAAGCCATTTCCATTGAGCCATAAGCTGTAAGATTACAAAATTTAGCACACTATTTCTATGTAGAAGCCATAGTTTCACTACCTATGCAGTACACTACACAGGGAGAAGGGTGCAAATTGAGACTCAGCCTTAGTACATCTCAGTGATTCTCAAAAAAATGATTATCCTTAGGAAAGCAAAATCTCACATATGTCATTCTTCTACACAAGACATGTTCCTCAGTGGTTCTTCCCTTAGACATTAAAGTCTAGAAAAAATGTTTAAGAACCATGACTTGCACATCTTAATTCGAAAAGCGGTTCTTCATAGGGCTGCTGTAATTACATCACTGACTGCATCACTGACTGTTAGTGCCTCACATTCGCCTCACAATTTAATTTGATTTGATTTTGAATTAGTGCCAAAACATTTATAAAATGATTCTTGATGCATCAGGTAACAATTTTTACTTTGTATGCAGCAGTTTTACACTGAACCCTTCAGTAGTTCTTAACTCTCAGTTTCACTGGGTTAGCCTGTTGGCCAGATAGCAATGTCCTGAGCGGGTTGTTAAACAAAGCCACATTCTTATGTAGGGTCATATTTAGTATGGTTTGGGCATTTTATTTCATTTACACTACAATTATGACCAACTGTGACTGCAAACATGCATGCACTAATGAGATCCTGCATTTTTTCCTCTTTCAGCCTGGGTGATGTCGAAGTATCCTACTTTATAAAGTGCTGGGCTCGAACTGGCCAATGTCTCTTTGGTGAAAAGAGTAAGAATGAGGCGATCTATATATTTTATCATTTTGTTCAGATTTAGTTTGGGTTGTGCTTTAATCTTCTCCGGTTTTAAGCCAGGATAATTGAAGGTGGTCACCTTGTGTGAGGGAATTCAGTTTGTCAGAAAATTCATATTTTATTCAAGGAAATAACACTAAAATTCTGTTTCTCTTATAAGGGGTCTCTACTCTTACGGAAGACCTGGGACCCACTCAGTGCCCCCGCCCCACTCCCCAGTCAAACCCTGTCTGGCTATGTCTGAGTACATGCAGAGCCTAAATTAAAAAAGACTGACTGTGGCATTTTGTGATTTAATTCAGAATCTTTTAAGAAAGAATCGCTATGCATTTTTGATGCTCCACCAGCATAACGTCTGAGTGTAACTTCAGCATCCACAGAAAAAAATGAGTAATGATTATTTACTGAGTGGCTGTTCCTAACCTTAACTGACAGCAGCCTGTTACTAAATAACTGGTAGCAGCAGCCCTAGTTTTTCAAGAACCGTACAGGTTCTACAGGGAACCTAAACTGGTTCTTATGGCACCTTTATTTTAATGAGTGTACAGATATTTTCATTATTGTGCATCCTGTTTAGTTAAGATCGCCTTTAGGTGAAAAGGAGTGAAGTATGTGAGATTTCACTCCCTTTGAAATTATTTCCAGTCTGCTTCGTTATTGTAATCTTTGATATCAAAGCCATCTACAAATCCAGCAGAGACACGCTCACAGCATAAATTCTTCACGTCTACCACTCAGAATGACAGAAACATGAAAATAAATTGTCTTCCTTCTGCTCACCTGCACACCAACATGAGGATCAGCAGCCAAAACAAGTCCACAGTCTTGGCAGTTGGCATGGAGTTCCTTAATCAGCCACTGTTCTTGTGTGTTTCCTGCTGTACAGTGATTAAGAGGGAGCAGATTACGTGACTGTGCAGACTGAACACTAGATAAAGGTGGTGCCAAACATACTCTTCTCTATCTCCCTCTCACTCTCTCTCTCTCTCTGCTAGCAATGAATTGAACATTTTATTTTCAGCGTTGGTGCACTACCAGAATGCAACACTAGCAAATCTACATCACATAAACATTTAATTACAACCCCTCAGCAGACATCGATAACATGGGACAAACAAGCTAATGAGGTTTAATGAGGGATACTCATCACATGGATCAGATGGAATATTCTCACACTTCTTTTGTATGCATGTGGGGAACACAAGTGCACAAAACATCTGTCAGTCAGACAGGATGGAAGGCAAACTGCACACATCGAGAGAACCACTTAAGCCAGCTCCATTTGTATTATGGTTTCTGAGTTGATTAATGCAGCATATGAGTAGTTCATGCAGTTGCACAACAAGCCTAGTCAAAACTAACACTGTGGTAAAATGGCATATTTGGCCAAACACAGCAAAAAAAAAAAGACTTGCCACATTACATATATTCAGGGTATTGCCTATTGCCCAGTAGCCCTGACCACAACATTTCACATTTAACCAGTAAAATGCAGAGCCTGTAACCTGGGTGGCCAGTTCCCTGGGAATTTCTTTTGTTTGTTTATTTTTCCCTTTCAATAAACCAACAGACCAATTGAATTTCCAAACATTTACAAATATCCACCAATAATAACAAAACAACTACTTTTCACCCTCCTGCATGAGATCCAGAGGCTGTCTGATCATCCAATCAGAATTTCTCAACTATAATGTTAATACTACCACCATCTCTGTCATACTGAAAAAGGGTTATTTGACTCATAACAATAGTAGAACCCCTTTGGTGCTATATAGAACCAATTTCAAAAGGATTCTTTAAAAGAACCATTTATATAATTGGGTTTCCATCATGGAGAAGAATGATTTGACCAGGCAAAGAATCATTTATGCATTCAAATGGCTCTTTGATTGTATATGGTTCTATTGCCCTTACTAACCATTTTATTAAGAATACACCTCAATAGCTGACATGAAACCAAGTGAAAACTTCTTTCTAGAACTACTTCATAGCTTGCTACACCTAGGTTATTTACATATGGTTTTACTGCCAGTGGCAGTGCTGACAATTAAAAAAAAAAAACAAGGATGGGGGGGGGGGGGGGGGGGATGAATCAGAAAGTTCATTCTTTACTAGTAACTCTGAAGTAACTTAGAAAGCCTAATTTTCAAAAGCACAGCCCCATCTTTCGAATGATGTTGTGCAAAGATCTTCAGTGGTCCCAGTAGCAACCGCCCAGGGTGTTATCAAATGATAATAAATCTTCAATATGGCTATACTGCAAAAAAACAAAGATCCATTCCCTGATTTGACTGGTGTAATAAAAAACAAAGTGGACAAGGAGAAAAATGGAGCGGACATGGGGAAGTACAAAGCAACACCTGACAGTTTTTAGTACCAAAGCATGATTTTAGTTGTGTATGTTTTCAGATTTCTGTCTCCAAAATCTTAATCTTGAGTGGCCAGTGCATTTTTTTATATATGTACACCAGTATATATTAGGAAGGCTCACACAAAGGCTATAGAGCATTCAAAGCAAAAAACAAACAAGACACTATGTCTCTTGTGTTTTATCTATATGTGATACTAAACTGAAGAACAGCTGATAAGACATTGTATTAAAACTATGCTATTCTATTTGACTGAACTCATCAACAGGTTAAAAATATACACATCTCCCTTGTTTTGAGTCAAGTGTGTCTAGGATCCAGAAAGCTGCCTCTCAGGCTGGAGTGGACGTGTGGCATTTATCTGTGCCTGCTGGGAGCCTGACCTCTGACACAGGCTGTCTGAGGGCATAAACAGCCTTTTAAACTCTGACCACTCTATCGACAAAGACAGCATCAATAAGAAACTTTTAAATGAGTACAGTAGAGCTTTGTAGATGTAATACAGACTTTGTGTAACCTTATCTACTTAGGTTGATCATAGAAGGCGCGCATGGGCACACAAACACATGCAGTTGGCTGACTCAGATAAATCCACTAACTGGCAATCACCAGTGTTTCTCAAAAACACTGGGTGAGAGGGCATAAGCAGTTTTCATCTCTTACCCAACACAGACTAGTCACAGCAAAAACACACACTGCTACACAAGCAAGCTGCACCTTCACTATAGAATTAGCCACAGTGACTAACAGAACACCTGGTACATGAAAACAGAAAGTAGAACACACCCAGTATTTCATTCCGGCACTGTGCAAAAGATGTAATAAAACAGTATAATAATTCTTCATGCTGAAAACAATAACCACCCTTAAATCATCCTAGTCACCCTGGGTTTGTGTATGTACGCCATGCTGTTTAGCTGTTTTGTGGAGAATCAGAAGCAATAAAAATGCTATCACAGTGTCAAGACATACTGGACTGAGAGTATTACTGAAGATGTTTACCTACACTGCAGTCATCTGCCCACACTGAGAGAGGAGAGTCAGTCATGACTGATGAGATGATGACAGTTATAAGCTGTGGTAGGCCAGGTGAGTGGGGTCTCTAGCTGATGCAGATGTACCAGACTGATTATTAACATGCAGGTGCATATCATATTTCATGTACAGAACAATGCACGGCAACAATTCAGACATTCTTTGTACAATTTCCACCTGAACAAGAACCATTCCAGGAGACAGTCAAATGGTTTAATGTTTAATGCTTTTTAAATTTGATTTCTCAATTTTAGTGTCACATGTTTTTTGATATGTAAAGAATACAGAAAGGCGTAAGTGTTTCCCCTAGACATTGCCTGTGTGGTGTCATCAAACATGTGCAAGACGAGAACACAGTGAGCACATCATACATGTGAATACATCAAGTTCTCTACATCCATTCTTTATAGCTGTATTTACAAGAAATGCAATTGTGTGACTAGGAGTTAGAAGTCAATAAAAACCCCAAATATACTTGCTTTTGATTATTAGGGCTATTATTGAAGAAATTTTATTGGTTACAAACATCCAGGAAGGTGAACTCACACCGGTTTTACTCAACAAAAATATCAAAGATGAAACACCAAGCTTGAATTTCTTGTCTTATATTACAATTTATTGAACACTATATGTCACTAAAACAACTCAAAGCTGATATTTTAGTTTGCAGAAAATGTTATTTCTTAAGGCCTAGTGTTACTATAATTAAAGCCTACTGTGAATAACTAAGATGCTAGAAGGCTAGATGTTAGATGCTAGAGCTAGATGCTGCTCCTCTGGCACAAGCCAGCTTGCCTCTGCCGCACATGGGCTAATCTTGGACCTAAATTTAGTGCATCATTAAATTTAAAAATAGATAAGTTAGTGGAGAATGACAAAAATTACTTTGTGCACATACCACAAAAAAAAAAAAACGTTGCAAAATATTAACCTGACGGTTACCTCCTTCTGTCTGGCCTATTTTATGATGGAGGAAATGCTGCAAATGAACATACTTCAAACAACAGTCCCCCTTTATTGCTAATTTGATGAAACAAAGCAAGAAATCCTTAACGATTCAAACTACACTCAGAATGTGGGCAAATGCTCGCTCTTAAACTACTGCACTGCATTCAACAATAAAGGCAATGTTGTGCTTCTTTTAGACAGTGATAGAATACATGGTAGCACACAGAAATCTGTGAATTACACTAAAGATGTACTTGTATGTGATCCAGCTATTCAAGGGGTTTAATCAGTTAAAGGGGATTTTGCCAGATCCTGTGAAAATATCACCAGCAAGATTGCTCTGAATGTTAGGTAAGAGAGAGTAAACTGCCTCTACTCCATTTTCCAATGCTGTTATGTTACTCTTACCACACATTTTCCTTTTCTCTCTCACTCACATTTTGGAAGCTTAATTTCAGTCCAGGGAATGCTGGCTGGGGTCATGCTGGTACACGAGATCTTGCATCGGCTTCCAACAAGGTCAGCTGCAAACAAACACATACAACCCCACCATTTGTGTCTCCATACACCATTTGTGTTTCCTGCAGGACTCAAGAGAATGTGCATGCTGTAAGAGGGAATTTTGGGTATGCATTCTCAGCATCAGGACACTTGGGCCCTCGAGAGCTGCACCCACCCTACTTTCACAACCACATGATGTCATTCCAGCAAACGAGGCCAGTTCTGGAAAGGGGACTGTGGTGGAGTGTAGTTTACAGCATGCACATCTGGTAACAGCACATGGTTAGCTCCTCTAACAGATAATGAATTTTAAGACAAGGCTACAATGGTCAGAACATGCCATTCAATGCTACTCAGTGAGTATGTGGTTAGAGATTTGTTTGGTCTTTTGCAAAGCATTAAGTGGTGCAGCTCCATTGTTATACCTCCTGGCACTTTCCCTAGCATTTTCCAGGATTTACACTAGAATAAGCAACTCTTAATGGCCCCCTGAGCACAAATATTCTACTGCTTTCTCAAGGCTAGAATGAAGTAAGCACATCCGGCAGGGAAAAGATCCTTTATTATTTTCAGTCGCTGCTCTCAAAGAGAAGGAAGATAGACTGAGAGATGGAAATGATCCAGCTTCTTCCATCATGAAAGTTTGTCAACCATGCATGACTATTTCCATTGCTGCTGTCTCCTACATGTGAAAAATCCAAAAGAATAGATGCCTCAATTCCAGCTAGTGGAATGGATGTGATCAGCAAAGGGCATGGCTGCCAGCAGCAAATTCCAACATGTCACAGTCTGTGGTCATTTGATTTGTTACAAAAATGCCACCCAGTTGTATTTTAATTCTGCTCTTATCTTGCCAAACCATCAGGGCTGCTTTTAGTTTGGTGGTGCAATGCATACATACACACATACATACATACATAGTACTATCACCTGGCCATAGAGGTGGGGGGAAGAGGGCACGGGGTAATGGTGAACTTGTCAATAATTAGATCACTAATGTAATCAAGCCTGAAGGCCAAATAAAGAGCTTATTCACAGTCACTTTAGAGAAGACAGTCTGTTTTGTAGCTTAGCTTTTATATATGGATTGCATGGACTGGGGAGTGAACGGTACATTTTGAAACTTTAACAATACTAAACACTGACATAAAAATGTCATAAACTTATTACAGGAGATGTCACACGATGTCACGAGTCATGAAACATTATATCCAATGTCATTTTATCGTCTCTGGTAACTGTCGAGACAGATGTCATAATGTTTGATGTCATGACAGTAAACTAAAGCACACAAAATACCATGAAACATATGCTGTCATGATGTCGACATTATGGCATCGATTATGACAATTACCAATAATGGCAACATGACTCTCTTACATCTCTGAACAAAATTTATTATGGACAGCTCACAACAGCGTATGGAATCTGCCATGACTTGTTTATGTATATAACGTAGCACTGTTCAAGAACAACTATTTTATTTAGAAAAAGGAAAGCAAGGAAATTGTGTTTTTCCATTAAATTACACACACAACAAAAGTTTTCGATTTGGAGGTGTTAGCAGATTAAAACAAAGTACCAGTCCCACCCAAGTGGTGTAAGAACAGTGCGTCAATGCTCCAAAGCAAAGAAATGCACCCAAAGAAGGTTCAGAGGCAGAGAACTGTGCTTAACAAATAACAAACGGTCTGGATTGGCCTCTTACACAATAACAACTTTTATTCATTTGTTTATTCTGGGAGTGCTGTCAGATGCCACTGAGCTATGCAATCCACTGGGTTGGCAAGTAATTGGTATTTCTGAACTCTCCCCCTCTCTGCCATTTGCCCTCTGTGGCCTTGTGCCAACCTCCAAACTGTACTGTATTCCTCTGGGTAAAAGGAGCAGTGTGAAAATCAGAGCAAGAATTAAGAGTCATGTCCAGCAACAAACTACTTTTGTTCACCTTCTCAAAAAGAAAGCATCCCCATAGACAACAAACAAAGGCACAGTTCCTTCATTAATTTAAAGGACCAATTTAATGGAAAAACTAAATTTCCTCACCTTTTGGAATAAGAGTTTGATATTATATTTAAAATTTCTAATTTGCAATTAAGGTTCAATACAGACCAGTCATTCCTCAGCACATATACGCAAACTACACTTCAAAAACAGCCTATTTTAAACTCATTGTTGTTGATGTCACGAAAACCAATGCTTTTCCATATATCCCCTATTCAGCCTGCAGCACCTTAGCCTCACAATTCCCACTGAAGTTACAAAAAGCACTTCAGTCTAGACTACGTTTCGAAAGAAGGTCAATACAGGGCAGTCAATCAGCACACAGATCATTAACATATACCCCAATATTAAAGGTGCAGTAACAAAAACAGCCATTTTACTTCTAAAAAAGATGAAAAAGTCCTGTAAAAATTTGAAGTCCTGTAAAAAACTGTTGTTGGTACATAGACCTGTACAAAGGTCAAATTGACCCCTGGGGGACAAACATACAAAAAATATTGTAGAATTACGGGCCCTTTAAAGTGAACCTAAGAAAGTTCTGTTGGGTTTAATCTGCAACAGTTCAAGACAATGAATGGTGTGTATCATCTAGAGCTTAAAATCCTCCCACACCAGGAGTTCCATAGAAAATACCCCAGAACAGCTGCACAATCACTCCGCAGGTGACCTAAAACAGCCTGAAGTAGCCTCATCCTGCTAAAAATCTATAGAACAGTCAAACAGCCCAGCCACCACTTGCATGTTTCTTAGACTAAATCTGACCGTCTGCTTCACAGGGTGCTTGAAAAGCAGCTGGAATGGACAGCAAGCTACAAAGAAATGTGAATCAAACTGCAAAATCGCCACCTTCCAGTAAAAGATGATCAAATAATCTGAGCAGTTCTTCCCAGACTGCTGATATATAGCTTGAACAATTGATGGTGAAAAAAAACACAGACACCTTGAAACTGGAAACTGGTTCCTGGTGGTTTTGTAATATGTCTGGCTTTTCTTAATGGGCCATTCGGGTTGATATCACAATGTAAAGGATCTTAATGTTTTAACAGGTGATCTGTGACACATCTAATGGGTTTCTAATACAATTTAAAGGTGTTCTACAGGACAGTAGTCGTATGTAAAGGCAACTATTAAGAAAATTACCACCAGGAAGCAAAAACATCAGGTTTTTAATGCTAACCATGGCTCTATTGGTCTTTTTCCAGCAAGGAAGCCTTGCTTGGATTCTCCTGATGTTTACTGCAGCGCCACCAGCTCCAGCCTGCAGCTCTCAGCGCTGAAGAGGCGGAGACACGGGGTCACGTGACTTCAGCTAATCACGCCAATCGTAGTCGTAGCACTGCGAGTCCAATCGCAGCCTTCAGTGTTTATAACGTTAAAATAAGACATGACGGTTAGCTAAAGATGGGATGTGACCGTAGATATACGTATGTACAAAGACCTATACACGCAGTACAGCCGCTAATCTACAAATCCAGGGCTCTGGCACGGCTAAGAAAGGCAAGGCGCGCGTGCAAACACACCCAGGTTTAAGGGTTTAAGGGTTTAGAGAGGCGATGGGCTAAGCATTAAGCGTTTTAATCGTCTTTTTCCCTCGCTTGTATGCGTTTTACTGACCTCAATATGCTCAGGTGTCGTCCCTGCATAACATACCGCCTTGACTAATAATCCACAGCCCGAGGTTCACATACACCACATTATCATGTATGATAGGATCCAGCGCCTGTCACTGCAATTCATATTCCACAGTCCAAATCCTACAATTCTGTCATCGCTTTGGACTGAAACAGAGAAACGCAGCTGGGCTGATCTAAACAACAGACGTGTCACCAGTTCGGTAAAGAAGAAGGAAAGATGAATGTAAATGAGCCCCGTGAGGCTCGCTCGCTCAGCTGGGCTGTGCCTTTGCTCGCTAATAAGCTAATGCACACCACAGACACATAAATAAGAAAGGGGCGCACAAAAGGTGGGTACAATCTCCCCCTTCTTTCCCTATCGTGGGTTTATCCTTTTTTGTAACCAGCTCAGAATAGCAGCGAAGCTAGAAAAGGCGAAAGCAGCAGCCTCTTACCGTTATGGATCCAGGTTGTTGAGGGTCGCCTCCTCGCGCTGCCAAAATCAGCAACAATGGTTTGAGGGGGAAAAGGCGACGTGTTGCGCAAATGCAGCAACCCTAACAGGGGGACAGTATTAAGGCAGTGGGCCCTCGCCCCGCTCCTGTATTCACCGTCGCTGCTCGCCGCTGTGCCCGATCAGTCCAGAGCCTCCGTCCGCTCCCGGGTCCATTTACGCTCCCGCTTCCATTTCTGATTCCAAGCGGAGCAGCTGCTGGACTGATGCGCGCTCTGGGCGTCTCCGTTTCCTGTCCAGCCCTGAAAAGCCAGGCAGGCGCGCTCCCGGCCCTACCCACCCACCCACCGCACGTCACCAAATACATGCAGTAGCCCTCGGTGAGTCTGCGGATGAGGAATGGTCTGATAGGAACACGTTTCTGCTCCCCAACAAAGCAAGAAGAGACGTTCATTTAGACAAAATATAACGTAAAACCATCATTACAGTGGCAAACGTTAGAAGAGAGATCTCAGCACACCTTCTATAATTTTGAGCCAGAAACGGTTGTTCATTTTTGATATTGTATTTTCTCAATGGGTTTCTGGAAAAGAAGTACATCAGCTATTAGTTGTAATTCAGCTACTATTAATAACACATAAATCCAGGATTATGTAGTCCAGTCATTTGTATTTACCTGAAGGCTTTCCATAACAAAAGAGCTATGAAGACCTCCCTTTTTTTAAATGAATTCATTAAGTCATTCAAAAATCATAACCATCTTGTATTTCAATGATATTACAGGGCTATGCAAACATTTGAACACCCCTGGCCACATTTTAACGCACAATTTCTATTTATTTTCTGAGCTTAACATGTTGAAAAAAAGATAAAGCAGAAAATATAAAATGTGGCATCATTTTTGCACAGGCCACCATTTATGTTTTATTTTTTCCAATACGTTAAAAATTAAGAAAATAAACAGTAAACATGCACTAATATGTGCAGAGGTGTGTTTGCTGTAAAATATGTATATATATATATATATATATATATATATATATATATATATATATATATATATATGTGTGTGTGTGTGTGTGTGAATACAATGAATGCACTTTATATATACACACACACATATACATACACATATATATATAGTGTGTGTGTGTGCTTTCATTGTTCAAATATACTTTATTTGAGTCCTCAGATAATTAAACACATGGGCATATCAGGGAAGATAAAATACTAAACTATCCATGGCTCTCAGACAACAGGGCTAAGAATTTCTGATATATCATTTAGGGTATATTCATGGCCACTGATATTAATGTGTTTCATAATTCTTAATCCAATCTGATCTAATCTGCCTTATTTAGATAGTACTATATTCCAGCACATTATAGGCCTATAATCACAGTCTGTATTCCCAAATCAGGCAATTTGTACAACTGTAATCTCTCTCTGATCCCTCGGCCCACTTCTATCCATAGGAGGGAAGGCCAGTGTCCTGGCTAATGTTAACTGCAGGCATTTCTGCATTTCTCAGAGTTCAACCACGCTGCCACTGATGTTAGCTGTTCATTTTGTGTAAGCCCCCACCTGCATGCAAACACACAAGCTTTGCAGCACTACTGTGTTATTGTATATGAACACATTTTAATCCACTTATAAGCATGCAATACATATAATAAAATGTGTAATTTAGCTGATTTAAACAAATATTATGGTGGTCATCTGCTAATGAAATATATTGGTGTGTCATAATGTGCCTTGAAAGTTAAAAGTAATATTTCTTAAATGTAGGGAGACAAATCATAATGATTACTGCAATAAAAATTGCATAAATGTATAAATACAAATAGACAGCATAATATTACAAACAAAAACCATGAGGGATATCTATGCCTTCAAAGAAGTTTTAATGATTTCTGTGAAACAAAGAAAAAAGCAAGACTTTTAATTTTTTTGTTTATTTTTATTTCATATAATTTATTTTGTATGCATGCAAATTTTGCCAGTATTGTAATTTTCTTCTTTCATTGTTAAGTTTTGTTTGGAAATAAAAGGATTAAATCTTTGAAGAGCTCAAAGGAAAAGTGTTCAATCAGGCTGTATCAAGGTAGTAGCCAGCTCTCCTATTGGTTAGGCCTTCAGGAGCAGGACTGATGGCATAAATCCTCAGATGAACCATTCTCTTCATTAGGAACCTAAATTCATTAATTAATCATTAATCTAGCAGTAATCAACCACGTTTTTAGTTCCAGTGGCCAATTTAAGAAAAGCCACTCTGTCCTTAAACCAGTAACTATGTCTCAGTATGTGCTAATGTACCTGTATAGTATAAAAAAATATAATCGAAAAAGCAAACTTACTTTGTTTTTCCTCAGCTATAGCCACGTTTCTTGCGCCTCCGCCAGGAAACTTTTCAGCAGTATAATAGTTTAGACAGTGTTCCACCTAAACGTTCCACCTTAAGTTCAGATTTAAAGTATCAGGAAAACAACCGAGTGCTTCTAAAGGCAAATAAGACCATTCGTCTTCAAATTATCGATATTCGGCTCAATGTCTTTCTTTTTTATACTAGCTACTAGCTAGGCTAGATTCTTGTCTGCATTGCTAGGGTGACCAGCAGTCTGCCAATCTTCAGGGTTAAAGGAATTAGCAATTATATTAACGCCAGCATTTGTTAAAACTGTAAGAGCTAACTATCGGCAAAGCTTTATTGTTCTGTAAAGGAGGGTTATTTTAAGTTTATCTACAAATCCTATTTTGCTGTGGAGCCACAACAGGGCAGTAAAAGACCCACGGACCCCTGCTATAGGCCTTCTGGTAACAGCGATATCTCAGTGACTGAGAACAGGACTGCTAGCCTAAACAGTCTGATATGGCAGGTAAAACAGCAGAAGCTCTATGCCAGCCTTAGGTAATTTAGGAAATCACTGTACAACTGCTTCATACAAGATAAAATATATGTTAATATGTCTTTTACAATCTACAAATTAAACATGGAAATATGAAATGTCTTACCAACTTCAAATGTCTGTGTATAATCAGAGCATGTTTATGTGAATCTCCATTAACGCTAGCTTAGTAATATATGGGTGTGTGTGTGTACATATTGGGGTGATATGTGTATGTATATATGTGTGTGTATGTATGTATGTAGGAGTGTGTATAGGTGTGGAGGTATGTGTGCGTAGGTGTGTATATATAGGGGTGGATGAATATATGGGAGTGAAAGTATGTAGGTGTATATATGGTCGAGGATGTATATATGAGGTTGAGTGTATGTGAGGACAGCTGGTTCTGGGTCGGGGGATTGCTGTCCCCGGTCCTCTCCCGGCTGCTCCCCTGTGGTTGCCACTTCCCCCCCGGATGGGGGGGCGCCTTGGGGCTTCAGGGCCTGGCCTGGTACTCCGGCGTGACGGTTGGCCCGCTCCCCTGGGTGGTTGTGTTCCTGGGCGGCTCAGGGCCCCTCGGCGGGGATGGGGCCCTGCTGGGTGGTGGGTAGCTCTCGGGCGCATGAGGCGCTGGGTCTCCGCTGCTGCCTCGTGATGGGGGGGGGGCATCCTGGGGGCGGCTCTGGTTCCTCTGGTTCCCCCGGATCTGCACTCCGTGGCTGGGGGGGGTGCTGTCCGGAGTCCCCCTCTCCCTTCCGCTGGAGTGGGCATGCAGGGGTCACTGGGAGATGCGGCCCAGGGTCTCCACTACTCCTGGGGGGGCCGCGGCGGGCGGGATTCCCTGGTCTTTCTCTGCCTTCCTCTGGCCTCCGGGGAGATGTTGTCGCAGCTTTCTGCCCTCGCTATTGAGTGCATCTTGTGACAGATTTATACTGTACTGCACTCACAAACACACACACACACACACACACACACACACATACTTCACAGTCATTTGTGCAGTATTTCCAAGTGCTGTACGTCTCCGGTACACTTTCTTCTCTTTTCTCAGGAGCAGCAGTTGGTGAACCATCGCCGTGTTTTTTTTTTTTTTTTTCTGCCCTTTTGTTATTTCCCTTTTTTAACTTTCTCTCCCCCCCCTTTTATCTCTCCTCTCCCTTCTTTACAGATTCCCCTGGCCTGTCAAGTCTGGCATGATGTTGACACATTTCATTACAATATCAAATGTATAAACAAAATGAAATTAAATAATTAAAAAAGAAAGAAAGAAAGAAAGAAACACTGACAAGATGAGCCTATAATCTATAGTGCTCATTTTGGAAAAGTAAATTTGTTTGGCACAGTAACGCAGTCTGACCATAATTCTGATTGCAAATCTGCCAGACAAGACAGGCAAAAAAAAACAAACAAAAAAAAAACGCTAGCTTAGTGCTAGGAGGACCTCTGTCTAAACCAAATAACTGACTGTATTAGAGAAATAAGAAAGTGGATGACACTTAATTTTCTCCTACTAAATTCAGATAAAACTGAGGTCCTCCTACTAGGTCCCAAACTTGATAAAATTGATAAAATCGATAATATTGTAGTAGAAATAGATGGTCACCTAATCATACCAGGTAAAACGGTGCGAAACTTAGGAGTCATTTTTGACTCAGTTCTTTCATTCGATGTGCATATATGCAGCATAGTTAAAACCGCATTCTTCCATCTACGTAATATAGCTAAACTCCGCAACATACTCTCTCATGCAGATGCTGAGAAGCTGGTGCATGCATTCATAACCTCTAGACTGGACTACTGCAATGCTTTGTTGGCTGGAAGTTCATGTAAATCTTTGAATAAGCTCCAGCTGGTTCAAAATGCAGCTGCTAGGGTGCTCACCAGAGCTAGAAAATTTGATCATATTACACCAATCCTCTCATCCCTACATTGGTTACCTGTTAAATTCCGTATAGACTATAAAATACTCCTTTTGACGTATAAATCTCTTAAAGGGCTGGCCCCGCAATATCTGGCGGAACTCCTTATCCCTTATAACCCGCCACGTACACTCCGCTTGCAAGAGGCCGGCTTATTATCAGTCCCGCGTATTAGAAAAAACAACGCATTAGGTAAAGCTTTCTCTTATAAAGCTCCGCAACTTTGGAATAATCTCCCTATTAATATACGGGACTCAGACACACTCTCAGTCTTTAAATCCAGACTCAAAACATTTCTTTTTGAACAAGCTTTTAGATAAATTTATCATAGCGGTTCTCTCTACCTGTAGCCTGCAGCTATTCTACTATTGTCCAGTGCACACAAACTTAGTCTGTACTGTTGGTCTCCCTTTAACGATTTCTCTTACAGCTCACACACCAAACACAAACCCTGTTCTAATCATTATCTTTCTCTTTTTCCCCTCATGTCCTGAGCTGCTGTCTGGAGGTGTCCATCCAGGGTCCCTGTGCTTTTTCACAGGCGTGCCCCGCTCTTCAGCAAAGTATAAAACCATTCTAACCTCTTTTTCTTCCCTCCCACTCTGTTCTCTCTCTCTGTCTCTCTCGCATGCGTCGAGATGTTCGGTTGGCCTGTCTGGAGGTGCCGATTCGTGTTTGCAGCACTCTGGAATCGGCCCTGTCCCGCTCAACAGAGATTAACACAACCCTTCTAACCTATCTTTCTTCCCTCCCACTCCGTTCTCTCTCTCTATCTCTCTCACATGTGTCGAGATGCCCCGTTGGCCTGTCTGGAGGTGCCCCATTCGTGGTTCCAGCGTTCCAGCCATCTTCTTGCACTCTCTTTGTACTGTTGTTCTTGTTTCTGTTCTGTTTCTTCTGTGCGGGTCGACCCACGGGGGTTGGGTTCCTCGGACTGAGCCTTGGTCCCTTCTAAGGTTTCTTCCTCTTAAAGGGAGTTTTTCCTTACCACTGTAGTCACCACAAAATTGGCTTCACTGTGGTGATGCTCATAAGAGGCGTGGACCTGTTTTTCTGTAAAGCTGCTTTGTGACAACCTTGTTGTAAAAAGCGCTATATAAATAAACTTGAATTGAATTGAATAGTGCTAACATACAACTAAAATATCGGAAGCTAGAAGAAATTAACATTATCATATGGGTATTTTTCCTCGTTTTCACCAAGACGCTTACGGTCCGAAGTGAAGGCCTAGCAGAAATAGCCTCGGTTCACCACCAATTATAGTGCTGTCTACTGTATCTTGAGCAAGGTCTTATTTGTATACAGTTGACACATGTAATTTCTGTACACATTTCCTGTAATGGAAGGGGTAATGTTTAGGAGAACAGCACCACCTCATAAGTACAATCACACCGCAGTCCCAAAGCGTCCTCTTCTCGACTCGTCTCTACATACTGACTGGATTTTGGTGGGTGAGGGGAACTTAAAAGGCATAATACGAGCAGCCTATATGGGCAAGAGCACAGCAGTGGTTGTGGTCAGAAGGTATAGACTAACCACATCTAACATATCTGATGAGTCATCACCTCACAAAGTGAAACTGAGACCACTACAATCTGAGCCCACTATCTTTTACAATCTCTGCACCCAAAACCTATTACTGTTTTGATAAAGCAGAAGTGCCTGACCTATTGCTGTTTTGTAATATGCTTTCGCCTGTGTTCATTCTTTATATTAGACATTCATTTTCATTCAGAATTTTCTTTCAGATTCAGGTTTATTTTAATCAACTGTTAAGAAATCATTCAATAATTAAATAATCAAGTAATGGTGGATGTTAAAAATATATAAATGGATGTTAGAAAAAATATAATGACACTTCCAAAAAGACACACCTTCCTGTATTTGACAGAGAACTCGTGTGCGTCAATTTGATCTGTGTGTAGTCTGTCACCAAGTGGTTCATATATGCCATTGCAATGCAAAGTCTAATACAGTCGTAGGCAAAAGTTTGGGCGCCACTGGTTAAATAACGTTTTGTTGATTTTCTAAATGAAAAATATCACATCCTCTACAGAGAACATGCATTTGCACAGTTTAATGTGCAAATGCTGTTTATTTGTTGGTTTTCACATATTGTATTGTGTGACCTAAATGTGGCCTGTACCAAGGTTATGGCACATTTTAGATTCCATGTTTTTATTATTATTATTATTATTATTATTATTATTATTATTATTATGTTTTAATATGTTAATACCAGCAAAGATCAACAAAACATCACTTGACCTAGGGTGCTCACATTTTAGCAGGGAGACTGTATGTCATGAAATGGTTTCATCATCTAGTCAAGCTGTAGGGCTTGCAGTATGACTACTGAAAATGCATTACATGTCCAAAAGCTTATAGACACTTGCTTATCCAGCATTTCTTTCAAAATCAAAATGAATCTGTAGTTTTCTTCTTCTACTGTTACTCAGTTTGATTGCTTTCAGCCACAGAAGCATTAGTGAGGTGAGATACTAATGTTGGATGGTCACTTATGGATCACAAACACCAACTCATCACCGATTTACTGGATGAAGCTCAATCACTTCAGAGAACGCAGCTCTACTGCTCCACTGCTCCACAGCCTAATGCTCATACCCTAATGCATCATACCCTTCTAGCTGCTGTCAGGCATCAGTGCATCTAAAAGTACCTGAATTCACTAAATAGAAGGGGTGTCTGAATATTTTTGGACATGTAAATAATTTAATTTAGTAAATAGATCATTTAATTTAATATTTAATACTTTATTTCTTCTATAAACCAGCTATTACGTTCTTTCTCAGACAACTGTTAAAAAAAAAATAAACAGGAAAGTTACATGTATGCCAGCAAAGTACAAAAAAGAAAAAAAAAGAAGTTTCAGTTCAAAAAATGAGAAATAAACGTGACCAACGAAAAGGAAAGAAGTGACTCACTGCTGAAAGATTCAAAGGTGGCATCAGGACACATATCTACAGGAAGGGTGGAAAATAGAACAAGAAGAGAGGGTTATATACTTTAAAAGTGCTGCCAGTTTTCCACTCAGCTACTTGTTTAAAAACACAAAACAGGCAGTCGAAGGTGAAAATGGATTTTAAATTAATCTACTCCAAAGAAAAAATGAAAAAAACAGAGCCTCTTGTGCAGTGCTGTGTCTCTGTCAGTTAGGTAAATCAGACGGTGCAGTTGGTGCAGTCAGTCTACCTCCTCTGTAGGCTTCTCGACCTGCGTGCCCTCCCCTGCCTCATCGAGAACAGGAACCAGGTATCTGTTGCTGTCATTTCTGAGAGACTGCAATACAGAGATGCTTGACTACAGGATCATTCTCATCGTCGCGATCCTCACCATCTTTCATTCAACAATTTCTGAGTACCACGTTCATGCGAAGAACGGCCCACACTGCAAATCAAATGTCAAAGGTTTGTGATTTCATTCTATTCAGTATTACAGATTAGTGCTTGATTTGTGGCTTATGGTAGCACTCACGGCAGGCTGTTGTGAATGGACAGAAGAAATGAACTGAATATGTGGTTTGAACATGGTGAGGATTCTCTAATCTAAATGTTCTAAGTCTCTAGAAAGGATCACATCTAGAAAACTGTACTTTTACATGCTTATCTACAGCACTAATTAATGTAGAAAAATACAGACACGGTACTGCATTTGTTAAGCATATTTGGCAAAAACAGCCTCTTTTTTACTCGGAGTAAACAGTTTCGGGGTAAGAGACGTTAGCTATAGTGAAAGGAAAATGTACAGTTGGGAGATAAACAGATAGAAGGAGGAGGGTGGCGACAGACCACATCCTGACAATATAAAACACCCCCTCCTTCTCACCATGACATTATACACAAACAACAGCATGTTTCTATTGTGTTTTCAGACATGCTCCTGGCTATACAGAGAGTAACTGCAAACGACAACACTGCTTCAGTCCACTGCCCAACACTGAAAGATGATGAGGAGAACGTTCACATCAGTCTATACAGAAACACATGTGAACTGCACTCGACTGATTTCAGAAGGACTCAACCATCGAACAACTCAGATCTCCAGCACAGGCTTCATTTATCCATTGAGAAGAATACAGTCTATTATCTGATAAGCCTGCCTCAAGTCAATGACACAAGCCTGTACTGTTGTGAAGTCCAGCATGGCACCACTGACAGCAGAACAGCCTGCACTTTGCTACTTGTTAAAGGTACTACAAACAGAGGTTAACAGTACCATAATCACACACACACACACACACACATACAAACTACATATTTTTTTAAATAAATGCTTACTGCTCAGATACATTTTCTCAGATGACCAAGAACTTTGCACAGTACTGTTTAAATATAAATTCAAGCCAATGCATACATAAAATAGAAACTACACGACAGTACTGTGATGACTGATATGCCGTAACAAAAATTAATTTCTCTGAAGCATCATCTTCCTGGTTACTTAACAAGAGAAAGAAAAAAAGTCCCTTAACATTTTTATTCAAATAATCTTTTTCTTTTTTTTATTTTATTCAAATAAAATCTTTTTGATTAAGAATGGTGTGTGAAGGCAGATGAACTAATACTTTTGGTAATATAGTATATATATATATATATATATATACATATACTATATTAGTATACTATACACACACTATATTTCCATTCTTAATCCACAGGGCTTAATATGATGTCAGCTCACTCTTTGCAGCTATAATAGCTTCAACAATTCTGGGAAGGCTTTTCACAAGGTTTAGGGGTGTGTTTATGGGAAATTTTGACGATTCCTCCAGAAGCACATTTGTGAGGTCAGACACTGATGTTGGACGAGAAGGCCTGGCCTACTTCATCCCTAAGGTGTTCTATCAGGTTGAGGTCAGGACTCCGTGCAGGTCAGTCAAGTTATTCCACACCAAACTCACTCAACCATGTCTTTATGGACCTTGTCTTGTGCACTGGTGTCATGTTGGAACTGTTCCCACAAAGTTGGGAGCACGAAAATTTTCAAAATCTCTTGGTCTGCTGAGTCCATTTCACTGGAACTAAGGGGCTGAGCCCAACTCCTGAAAAACAACCCCACATCATAATCCCCCTCCTCCAAACACTTGACACAATGCAGTCAGACAAGTACCATTCTCCTGGCAACCGCCAAACCCAGACTCGTCCATCGGCTTGCCAGACGGAGTGTGATTCGTCACTCCAGAGAACACGTCTCCACCGCTCTAGAGTCCAGTAGCGGTGCGCTTTGCACCACTGCATTTGACACTTTGCATTGCACTAGGTGATGACTTGGATGCAGCTGCTCGGGCATGGTAACTCACTCCATGAAGCTCTCTACACTGTTCTGGAGCTAATCTGAAGGCCACATGAAGTTTGGAGGTCTGTAGCGATTGACTCTGCAGAAAGTTGGTGACCTCTGCGCACTATGCGCTTCAGCAACCACTGACCCTGCTCTGCCTATCACTTCGTGGCTGAGCTGCTGTCGTTCGCAATCGCTTCCACTTTTTTATAATACCACTGACAGTTGACAGTGGAATATTTAGTAGTGAGGAAATTTCATAACTGGACTTGTTGCACAGGGGGCATCCTATTACGGTACCAGACTGGATTTAATTGAGCTCCTGAGAGTGACCCATTCTCTCACAAATGTGTGTAGAAGCAGTCTGCATGCCTAGGTGCTTGGTTTTATACACCTGTGGCCATGGAAGTGATTGGAACACATGAATTCAATGATTTTGATGGGTGACTGAATACTTTTGGAAATATAGTGTATATACACAGAAGTTTGAAAACCCCTAGTCAAATAGCATTAGTGCCCAAACCTTTGTACATTTTGTACATAACTATATATATATATATATATATATATATATATATATATATATATATATATATATTACATTTTTTTCCACATAGAGTCACTGTCATATCGAAACCTGTCAAAAAGTCTGTTCTTCTCGATTTTTTAAATAATGTTTTATAACTGCAGCTGCCCTTTAAATGTGCAAATGAACCAGTAGAAATGAACCAAAAAGATTTCATTTGAATAAAATTTAAGGGAGTTTTTTTGCTTTCTTTTGTCAAGTTACTAGGAAGATGATACTTCAGAGAAATTAACTTTTGTAACGGCATACTAGTCATCACAGTACTGTCATGTAGTTTCTATTTTATATATGCATTGGCTTGAATTTTAATTTAACAGTACTGTGCAAAATTCTTGGGCATCTGAGAAAATAAATAAGCATTTATTTAAAAAAAAAACACTAATACTGAATTTAAAACAAGTAAATAAATAAACTGCAGTGTGATTTTCTGTGTGTGTTAGTTTAACTGTTTCCAAGCTGGTATGTACACTTTCTATCTAATAGCTAGTTTGGATAATTAATCCTTTATTAAATTAAATTAAATCAGATGAGCTGCTGATTGAATTGAACAAACCACTAGTTTTGTGTTGTCCTGAGAAGTCAGGAACCAAACCTGTGTGCTTCTAACATGTTCTTCTAACTAACATATCAATAACTGTTTAAAAATTAAAACGAATGATTGCTTGTAGTTTTTTCCAGGCAAAAACACACTTTCTGCCTAGAAAAACAGTTTTAAACAGTTTTTAAAAAGTATTTTATATAAAAACCTGTGCTCTGTTCTTTGACCTCTAGATGCAGTTCCTTTCTGTTCTTATGAGGGAGGACCAGTGTACTGGCTGATGCTAACTGTAGGCTGTGGGCTATTTGCTTTGTACGGCCTTATTGTCACTGTTGTCACCTGTTCCTTTTGTGTGAGTCCCTCTACACACACAAACACGCACACACACACACACACACACACACAGTGTTTTGTCAACACAAGTGTTAATGTATATTTATGTGTGTACTGTTCATCATTTTTCAACACACAATACAAACTGTATTTCACTGTATATGACAAGCTTCCCACATATGAGGGGTGGACAACTGTTAACTTGTTGTGTCAGAGTGGCTGTTTTCTACAAAAGTTCAAAACTGGTGTTTCTTTTTCTAAACCAGCGGAAACTCAAGAACGAAGAGGAAGATCAGAATGATTATTGCAACACAAAACCAGGAGAATTCAAAAGAGCCAAATGAATTCAGTCTAGCTTCAACAGCAAATTACTGCCCACCTGTGCATCTACAACTGAATATATGACCAGTACAATGTACCCATTAAAGAGCAGCAATCTGCAATCATGTGTTACAAAGACAACCAACCACTGATCCATAACTAGAACATATACAGTCAACTGTATGTCTGATTCAGTTCATTCAATAGGTTTAATAACTCTCATTATATTCTGCATTTTTATTACGTCTTGTAAATATTTGTTGTCTTTGAATACTGTGACATCTTCCATCTACTAATGTAACAATACTCTAACATATACAACATCTATGCAGACTGTGGACCTGTTGTTTAAGACAATGTAAAAATTGTGCTCTACAGTATTTTTTGACTTTTAGACTCATTATTTAGATCTTTGTTTTAGCATAATGAAAACTTTGTGCCAATCAGTATTAACTTTGTGCATCATCATTATTGGAATCCAAATAAATGTAATTCAGGTGTACCGCTCGCTGTTGTCTCATCTTTTCTTAGTTATAACATTAAAACAACTTTCTGAAGAATAGAATCAGCGCCTTTATGCCACTCTGCACAGCTATGGCATGTTCTACAATAAGCACTGAAAAACAATTTGAGTGTGCATGACGTGCACTCTTAAATAATACATTTCATGACTTAGCACAAGTGTTTCACAGAAATACCAATATTTGTTTCCATTCTTGGTTATCAGAGTTTCGGTCTGAGTTAAGCTGAGAGTGGCTATCTGAGTTAAGCTCTGATCAGGTTTATTCATTTTGCTGATATGTTGCTTTTTTGCATTTGCACGTTCAACTTTTTCCCCTCCCTGAGCAGCAAACGCACATTGCGTATATCATGCAAATGCAAAAAATTGAGCTCTATTCGGGCAGTTTACCGTCAGCTTGAGGTTTCCTGCCACAGTTAATGATGTCACAAAGCTTTCCACAATAGTTTGAAGATTTTCAAGCATAAAAAGACATTGGGCAATACCACCGGAGTTACACAATGATTGCCATCCTGATGACAGTGATCTTGGGCATCCCTCTGGGGAATGGTGAGTATCTGGAATGTAGATGTTTATGGATTGTTTTAAACATTTTGATCTTTTACTAACACTTTGATCTTTCTGTGTCCCTCTCCAGCCTTCAGTGTTTCACAGCCATACTATGTAGTGGGCAGTCAGGGACAAGCATCCTTGCATTGCACCTTCAGCATCAAGGCAAAAGAAATGAAAGTGTCCCTGTATAAAGGGATGTATGGGGAAGAAAGGATTTGCAGTGCCAATATCAACATCTCAGAGCCCCACATAGTGACAGATGGTAAGGTGCACTGCAGAGGAAATGTAAGCAAAGGCAGAGTGGACCTGACCATCTTTGGCTTGAAGGGGGAGGACACTGACCTCTATCGATGCCAAGTGGAGATCATTTTTCCACCACCGTACCTCAGCAAGTTTGGGAATGGCACACTGGTGTATATTCCAGGTAAGAGATACAGTCTTACAATTCCAGCTCAGTCAAGCTCTCTGTCCTATTTATCTGTTTCCTCTACCCATTTCTCTTTCATCTGTTTAGGGGCCTATTGTCTGTCTGCCTCAAACCATTGTACTCACCTGCAGCAATACTCAATGTAAATGGAATGTCTGTGCATTTTTGTGTGAACTGGTAGTTGTAAAAAACAGGTTCTGATACTTTACATTTTAAAATAGTAGAAATGTAAATAAGTGTAATACAAAATGTCACACATTGATAGAGTAGTTATAGTTTGCTCTTCTCTACAGCTGAGTCTGAATTACATATACATTACCATTACTTTTTGCTCTTATAATTTGTTGAATGCAGTAATTGGCAACTTCATTAAATGTGTGTCCTCTATAGCTGCATATACCTGCATATAGCTGTCCTCTATAAGCAGCTAACAAGCTTTCGTAGTATAAATTCAGACATTTAGAAGTGAGTTTACTGATATATACTTGTCTTGTACTATTCACAATTTGTATATGCTTCTATAAACAGTATTTATAAAAATGGATTTACAAATGTACTGAAATTCAGCTAAAACCAAGTAATGCAGGAAAGAGCCCAGCAAAGGCTAAGACGACTTACACAGGCACCGTTTGTTTATTCACAACACTGTATTTATAAAAACAACACTGATTACGGATTACACCTTACAACTTCAGTTACAGCTGTAGAATCAGTGTAGCTAATAAAGTGACCACTGTAGATGCAGACGCAGAAGCACACCTTGTCATGACTCTAGAGGGAGCCAGAGGGCATGGTAGGGTGGTATGACACCTGCTCCTCCCGACCTTGGACGTGTATTCAGAAGGTTGTGGTTGATGCAGTGGAAACGGGGCCTCCCCAGCATCCGAATGGAGACAACTCACTAGAAACGTGAAGCTTAGCTTTGACGTCAATAGCTCTGTGGATACTTTGATCATATTTTTGATGTTTGAATAAAAAAGTCTTTGTCTGAAAATGTAATTTTCCATTTTCTAAAAAAAGTGTCTAATGACAATACATCATAAATGTCATTTGGCAGAAAATGGCTAGACTCAATTCCTGTGTATTTTCTGCTATTAATAGACTGTCATGTCTTTCCATTCTAGAAACCCCAGACTGCCCCACTGAACACACCGAGGCTAGAATCCAGGACAACCCAGAGATTACACCCATCCAAAGCCCCTCACTACCCCTTATTCTGATATGTGCCATTCTCATAACCACCACCATCATCCTCATTCTGCAGGTAAGCTCTGCTCAACCCCAGGCTGTGTCTTTTTTAGATTCTAGACATTCCTAAATTCAAATGTACTTGTATTTCATATACTGTGGCTGCTGCGACATACATTGCCTGTATTTCTTGTATTTATTATTCCTGCTTATTGTCCTATCCACTACTGTCTCTGCACCTTTAGATGAATGGAACTAGTTTTTGTTATAGGTAACACTGACAAACTGAACACTGAATTATACAGTGCAGAATAACCACAGACTCTTTATTTGAAGTTAAGTGTTACCTAATCACCTTTAAAATCAATTATCGTTTATAAATTGTTTGTTTGTTTCTTCCCAGGTGATGAACATGATCATTACACCATCAAAGTCCAATCACGTGCCACAAATAGCTCCACAGAAAGGCGATTACATGAACTTCTGGTGATATGTACAGTATTTATCACTGATCTCCAACTAATTCTGCATTATTACAGAATAACTACTATTTTTTTTATTAAAAAAATGCTTAATTTTTATCTAAAGGTAGATGAAAAAAATCTAAATGTATTTGTATATATTTTTAAACCTATGTTCATGCCAAGGCCTTGCCATATAAGAGACAGTACTACAACAAGTATATAGAGTGCCAGTTAATAAAATGCACTCTTTTTTTCAGGTTAGTTACATTAGAAGATTTATTATCACATCAACCGATTATGTTGGTTTAAGAAAAGAACAGTTTGACCTACAAACAAACCATGTGCTGAAATATTGTACATTACATACATGCTTTTTTGTTTTTAATAATATGTTTATTATTTTTGCCTGTGTGCACCAGAACATTAGAAGCAATATTTTCTTGTGAAATGTCTTCCTAATTTTCAGTGGGAAAAGAAACATTATGTGACATGTTGTTTCCTATGGAAGTGTACCAGATGTTGAATATTGGCAGGAATTGTCCTATCAGTCAAGTAAACTCTGTGAAAAAAAAATGTGTCTGTTTCCTGTAAGTACTAACCGCCAGTGTGTGTTGATTTCATCATACATTCTCAAGCTGAGTAGACCCATCTTGATTCAAAGAAGAATTGACTCAGAGTAGTAACTCCCCTGTCATTCTGTGCGTTGATTCAGTAGAATACTAAAACGGTAGGGTGATGTTCATTGATGACGCCTGTCAGAATCAAGGCTGGAATAAGCTTGTCTCACCACCCCACTAAAATCAAAAACACATTAAACAGCAACAGAGCAGACTCTGACACAGAGGAAGTCTGTGTGACACAGATTGAGCACAACATTATGTTTACCTACACATGGATGCCACAAACAGATGGCATCAAACTAGTATTGCATCCACTGCTACAGTAAGACATTGAAGCCCTATCAGTCTATACTAATCTTTTCCACAGATTTCACCACAGAGCTGGCTGTTATCAGTTAGAAATAGTGATTTTTTTCACCACTCTCTTTTTCAACGTATAGCTCAGTTAACGTATTTTCAGGCCCTGTATCCTACCTTTTTCTTGCATTTTATATTTTCCCCTGAGGTCCTTCTATGACATCTGTGTGGTTTTATTTGTCTTCATTTATTTTTTCTATTTCAATGTCCATTTATTCTTTACAATTAAATAGAATGTTTTTGTTGCTGTATCTTTAAGACATATATATAAGATTTAAGTTCTTATATCTTATCTTCTTATCTTATATATATCTTCTGATTGGCTGCGATGTATTATGCCTCATTCAAAAAAGCAGTCTGGTCTGAAACACTCCTAAACTTTAGTCAAAATGGTCAGATCTAAACTGATGAAGAATCTATAGGTGGACGTATGCACATGATCTGGTTTTTCATGGCATCACAAAAACAATCAATTCAAAACAGGCTGCTTTTGCAGCTTAGTTTTCACATATGGCCTGTATGGCCATATATATCTGGATGCATGGCCACACATCTGGATGCATTTCACATGTTTTAGGTGACCTAACCATGAATGTGTTTAGCGTCTGTACTGAGTCAGCAGTCTGGAAGTAACAAAACACCTTAAACTGTCAGTTAAAAAAAGTCAGTAGTTTTTCTCAAAGTTGTCAAGAATGTGCAACTTTTAAAAAGGGTTCTCTTTTACACTTAAGTTTGTAGTCATTACAATTGTGTCAGTGTCTTAAAAATAAATACATTAAATAATGATGTAGTTACTTGACCTTAAAAGCTCAAGTTTCTGTAACATTATAGTTTGTGTCAGGAATATTTATACTTTATTACACTTAAAGGTTACGTGCATTGAACCCCATGTACAATTTCAGATACCTTCAAAAAAACATGTTTCAAAATTTAATTCATTTGAGGCAACGGATTACCTCAAAAAGTTTGAGTAAACTTGACTGTAGTTATCATCCAATACCTGTTTTGACTCAGTCAGCACTAAATCACGTTTGCCCTGATACAATATAACAAATCCATGTAACAGCTGGGGGCACCGAGAAAAATCTGGAACTAAACTTTGTTCTTCAAACTAATTTACAATGTCAACACATTTTTTGTAAACAAGAAATGTTTGTTGATTTTTGCAGCATTGGTGTTTTTAAGGTCTAAGAACATTATTATCAGTTTATATAAAAATTACAGGCAAAAATGCAGTTATTGTCCAGATAAAAGTTTTTCAATAATTTGTTTACATATTCAGAATTTCATTTCATTATTTAAGCAGAAAGTCATAAATGAATTGTGAACATAATAACAATATGTTCACAAACAATCCATCTAAGACTTTCTGCTTAGACAATTAAAATGAACCTCGTGTAAAGCTCATTGAAATTGTGCCCTAGTAAAGGAGATCTCAGGCTGAAGCCAAGCTCTGAAATGTGTCAAGCATTCTGTCAGAGCACTGATCTAAGAAAGAATGAATTAACCTGATGCCTAATGAACTTCTTCTGCCAGCTATTTTTGTTCGCTGGTACAATAAGGCACAACATTGCCTTTGTTGAATCAGAAAAAATTTGGTCTCTCTCTCAAAAAAAAAAGAAAGCTGGGCGTTCCTGTGTGTGCCTAAACAAGCTCCACTTAATCCAGCAGGTAACAACTAGGGCCAGACATGGATTAAGCCTAGTCTTGGACTTAACTGCAGTGCTAATGGTGGATCACCATCGGAAATTCATTTTAGTCTAAGACTGGTCTTAATCTGGGTCTGTGAATCCAACTAAAGGAGTTCTTGCTACAAAATTTGAACATAAAGTTTGGAATCAATTATTTCAATACATTAAACCAGTTTCTTTGTGGACAAATGTACGAGATGATTCTAAAGGTACGATCCTGAGCAGCTTCACAGTTTTCAAATAATTAGTAGAAAGCTACAAAACTGTAAAGATATAATGATAAATAAAAAAAGTTTTGAATGTTTAAAAAAGATGTAATTGTTAAAAAAAGATGTTTAGATGTTCATTTTAGAACAATGAACTTACATTTGGAGTCTTATCTGATTCTAAAATTACTCAGAACATGTAAAGTATAAAGAGGAATAAAATGAATATTCAGAATGTAATGTTTTTCAAATGTGATGATCAAATCTAAACACAGAAAACCTGACAAAAGAAATGATAATTATTTATCATGTAATAACTTCTTGTTGACCCCAAAATGCTCAGAGTATTAAACAAAGCATCTGTAATTACATTTTAATGTCTAGTTTATACAATTTAGTTCCACATTTTATAAGTTATTATTCTATGTAACATAACAAAAAATATAAGTATGACAAGCTATTCCATTTTCTTTCACCATACTGTGCGTGAGCTCAGGCTGCTGCTGCCTGTTATGACACTCCAGTGCAAGATCCTGCTTCAGCTTTCTGGAGCAGCCCTGCTCGATCCCTTCATAGACATAGATTCCTTCATATTCTGCACACCTTCCAACTGTGATGAGTCCAGCCTTCCCTAACCTCTCTGGAGCAGCTTACTCAAGTCTGTCTCATGTTGCTCATGAATTGCTAATCCTCATGATCTGCAATCAGCCTCAATTACTGTCAACTGCCTTAAGAAATACAAAAACAAAAAAGCCTACCTAACCTGCTTCTTCATCTTCACTTCTTACCCAGTATTCATGCCCACATGTATCTCTTGTCTTGTTTTTATACAGCATATATAACCTCTTGTACATCAGAACCAATAGCCAGCCAGACATGTCAGGCTTTTAACACCAGGCACTTTCAGTGGTGCAATCCAGTTATTTACTCTAACAGTTACTATTGCTCTATGTGTGCTCAGATGGGTTCCGCTTTGAGTCTTCCTCTCAAATATCATCTCAGGCAGTTTTCCCAAAGGTAAGGTATTTCTATAAAGCTGCTCTGTGACAATGGCTATTGAAAAAAAGAGCTATATTTCCCAAAGCATTAAACGTTAAATATTATACACTTTACAACATGAATGTACTTCTCTCATGTCAATCTTATCTGTCAGAGACTAAATAGACAGAATACCCTTACATACAAAGCAACTTCTTAGCTTGCCTGCATGAAACAGTATCTAGCAGATATTATCTACACAAAAACATGAGAATTTTGAGTTTTTGTGTGTCTCATCTGTTCTGCAAACCTAATCTGAAAAAAACAGTGTGTTAAACAAGGCCTCAGATAATCGCAAGCCTGACACATTTGACAGGATGTGAGGTGGACATTTTACACAAATGCAGTCATTTTATCTCATCTGAACTGAACCACAAACATCCTGACCACAATTGGGACAGAGCAGACGAAATGTGCAAGTAGCTTACCTTAACATTTTAGGCACTCACTTGAAAACAAATTTGTTAAAAAAGCAAATTAATTAGAACTTTAACACAGTCAACAAGCTGATGAAACGTGCACCAAACTGAACCTCCATGAAATGCCCTGCACCCAGTACACATTGTGTTACAGTGCTTATAAGGAACAGATGGGCCACAAGCACTCTAGTTTTAAACGTTATACATCCAGAATTCTTCTTACGTACTCAGAGTGCAGTTTGCTATTTTGAGGTTTTAATTCAAGAGGAAAAAGAGAAATCTTTGAAAACTATCACTACAACTGTAACTAATATGTCTTCTACTGATAATAATAGCAAAAAGAAAAAGATGAACAAACTATGAAGAAAAAAGTGAATGACAGTGAATAAAAGACTTAAGAGCACTTGTTCCGTACTTTCAGAAGAGCAAAACTACCAGGACAAATTAAAGTCTGTTCAAATGATATGAACATTACTACTGATAACTATTATCACAAACCTTTTGCACGTAATTCAAGTCTGTAATCAACTAAGATCTCCAAATTTCCCCCATTGCTTTATCTCTGGAGTCAGCAAGCAAAGAATCGTGACTGAAAACTGTCTGCAGAAGCCACGTTTACGTAGCATGTCATAAACTTTTTCATTTTATTACTAAGATACATACAGTGGAGTCCAAAAGTCCACTAGTGAAAGACCACTTCTATCTTTTATTCCTTTATGATTTAATTTTTTTTTTTACAAATTATACACCAATCAGGCATAACATTATGACCACCTCCTTATTTCTATGCTCATTGTTCATTTTATCAGCTCCATGTACTATATACATGCACTTTGTAGTTCTACAATTACAGACTGTAGTCCATCTGTTTCTCTGCATACTTCTACCCCTTTTACTCTGTTCTTCAGTGATCAGGACCACCATAGTTGTCTGGACCCTCACAGATACTATTTGGGTGGTGGATCAATCTCACTGATGTGGTGGTGGTGTGTTAGTATGTGTTGTGCTGGTATGAGTGGATCAGACACAGCAGTGCTACAGGAGATTTTAAACACTGTGCCCACTCACTGTCCACTCTATTAGACACACCTCCCTATAGCTGTAAAGTCAAAGATGATGGCTCATCTGTTGCTGCACATTTTGTGTTGGTCATCCTCAAATCCATCATCAGTGGTCACAAGACGCTGCTCACAAGATGCTACTGGCTGGATATTTTTTGCTGGTGGAATCTTCTCAGTCCAGCAGGTGCTTTAAAACTCCAGCAGCACTGCTGTGTCTGCACAACACACACTAACACACCACCACCACGTCAGTGTTACTGCAGGGCTGAGAATGATCCACCTCCCAAATAGTACCTGCTCTGTGAGGGTCCATGGGGGTCCTGACCACTGAAGAACAGGGTAAAAAGGGCCTAACAAAGTATGCAGAGAAACAGATGGACTACAGTCTGTAATTGTAGAACTACAAAGTGGAGCTGATAAAATGGACAATGAGCAGATAAACAAGGAGGTGGTCATAATGTTATGCCTGATCAGTATATTTACAGCATAACTTCAGTGAAAGGAGTATTTTTTTTACATTTTAATATGAATCTCTTAGTGTTTGGTTTGTCCTTCTCTTGTGGTAATGACAGCATGCACTCAAGCTGAAATGGGCTCCACAGATTTGTGGAAAAGTGATGAGTAGATCAAATCTACCTGAGATAAGACTGAACAAAATCTGAACATTTTGTACAAAACTTTACCGCTGTCACAAATTTTCTTTGATGTGAATAGTGATCTAGAAAAAGTGCAGAATGTCTTCTTTATGTTTCACGTAATTTTTCTTTGTTTTAAATGTTTCAAAATTCAAAAAACTCCTGTTGTTTCATTACAGGTTTCAATGAAAAAAAATTCCCAGATTTTTAATGCAGTGTCAGGCTTTTGGACCCTGCTGTATGTAACAATTGGGACCCCTCAATTGAACACTTTGTGCACCCTCCCATTGTCAGGACAACAGCACTGAGTCTCCTATGGAGACTGGATCATGTTGGAGAGCACGTACAAAAGAATCTGAGACCTCTCCCTTTATACTAAATCTCTCCAGGTCTTTCAAAGTCCTTGATGATCAGTTTGTCCTTGTGTATTGTCTTCTTCAGCCCAATGCAAAAATCTCCTGGAATCCATGACACCATTTATCTCAACATTATTCCTAAGGCCAATGTACTTAAAACATCTCCACATTCCAGATCTACCTGCTACATTTTACAATAAGGCTTGCATTCTTTTCTGGAAAGCCAGAAAGCTCTATATTTTGTTAAACTTGGTTCTAGTCATCCCAGTGACATTTTGCAAACCCCAATTGCATAAGTTTGTGGTCTGATGACAGCAAAGATTTTCTTCAGACAAGCTTTCCAAATAGCTTGTTGGCATGAAGGTGACAGCTAATTTTGCTTTTGAAGACTTGATGACCCCAGGCCAGTCCCCTGATCTAAATACCATTGAAAACCTGTAAAACAGGCTCAAGAAGAACCCAAGACTATGATGGCTCTGGATAGATTTTGTATAGAAGAAAGACTGCAGACGTTTTAATGTGAACTCACAAATCATCCAGCATAATAGAAGACTCAGTACCTCGACAGAGGGAGCACAAAGTATGAAATGCAAGGATGGAAGTATTTGTGAGATTGAAGGTGTTTTAAAGAGAAAGATCAGACACTTTTCTCATTTCATATCTCTAACCTGAAATCATCCACTGGGACCACAAACTATCCATTTTCAAGTAAAATGTTTACATTTTGATAGGCACTACATTAGGTAACACGGCCACTCTCCCCACAGCAGACTGTTTCACCGACTGGGTGAACAGACCATACTACACCACTAACAGTCCCTGGGCAAGAATCTTCAGTCACCTCTGTAACATGATAAAGTCACTCTGGTTAAGTGGATTTGCCGAATGTCATTCATGTAATGTAAAGTAATGTAATGTGTTGCTCACATTAACACAAGTAGTTGGTTGGGTTTACATTTGCCACAGGGCAGAAGGGTTGGAATATGACTGTACTGCTGTCAATATTACACCTATAGCATGATGTTATTTTAGAAACACATTTATGTTTGCATTTTTAATTATGTTTGGAAAAAAATACTTCAGTGGCTCAGTGCTTTTACAGGCCATTATAAATGGCTTTGCACCACTTTATTGTCTGGTTGGATGTGGAAAGCGTAGGTGTTTGAAACGACAGTTTTGTAAGGTATTTTCCTTCCAACCCAGTAGCTATTTCAAAAAAGCCACCCACACACCTACCAACTTCCAGTCAGAAAAAAGGAAGTAATTTAAACAGAAATCAACATTAAAAATTCAGTAGCAAAAGTTATTGCTGCCAGCTACATATCTTTAGAGTGTTTGTTGGGCTTTTTTGTGCTGTACAATTATCAAATCAGGTCACTAAATTGGTAAATCTGATCTCAGAGATCAGTCACACATTTCCTGCCGTTTCCTGTTTTTTTTTTCACTTGAGTCAAAATATACAGAGGAGCTTTGCGTACACACACACATACACACACATCGTGCTGAAAAGTTGACATGTCGTTCAGGTTCTTTATCCTCCTACTGTGCCTTTCTATGACACTTCAAGAAGGTAAGTGGCAAAATAGCAAAGGATACACTTCTTTCTTGCTTAACCTTCAGTGCTTTTTATGTTAATTTTACTTAAAAATATGATAAATAAATAAACAGCTAAGCTAGCAAAGTACGTAATTCATTGTGGTCAGCTTCTGCTCAAGTTAGAAATCTATGATACTAATGAACATCTAAGTTTTTTCTTAAGTATAAGAAGTACAACTGACAGTAGAAAGTAGTAAAATAGTAATATTTCAGTTTTTTTATGTATGACTATCTTTAATAAACTGACTTAGTTTATATTCACACATTTAAAGTGACATACTGATAGTTTTTTTAGTCTTTAAGGCCAATGTTATCTCTTCCTAGAGACCTTCATTCATTTTGTAAAATGAAAGTGGATTATGCTTCCTAATTACGTCCCAGTTATTTCCAATTTCATTTCATGAGCAAACGTGAATGTAATCTTGACTTAAATTCTTCCTGTACAACTCATGCTTGAGAGAGGCACAGTGATTGATTTGGACCAACAATTAATGTAGCACACAAGTTTATTCACACTATTTAACAAATCTGAAGAATGTTTTCTTTTTAAACAAAGGTTTTACAGTTAAAAAGTAGTATCAAAAAACTAACATAAATTAATAAGTGAAGTTATATTTTAAGTGACTGCTGTAAATGTTCAGTTGGCAGTACTGTGTTATACACAACTAAAGGTGATGTTTACACTGGCATGATATATTATGATACAATGTGAATCCAGTGAGCCTGGACAATACTCATGATGCCACAGATAACTACGCTGTATAGATATCTATAACACTACACATAACAGTAACCTACTGGTTCACTGAAACCATTTCTTATAACACTACAGAAAACACTACAAACAACAATAGCCTACTGACTCACTAACACAACCTATTACAACTACACTCTACTGATAACTAACACTATACACAACAATAACCTACTGATTCACTGACGCCACCTCATACAACTACACTCTACTGATAACTATAACACTATACACAACAATAACCTACTGATTCACTGACGCCACCTCATACAACTACACTCTACTGATAACTATAACACTATACACAACAATAACCTACTGATTCACTGACTCCACCTCATACAACTACAATCTACTGATAACTAACACTATACACAACAATAACCTACTGATTCACTGACGCCACCTCATACAACTACACTCTACTGATAACTAACACTATACACAACAATAACCTACTGATTCACTGACGCCACCTCATACAACTACACTCTACTGATAACTAACACTATACACAACAGTAACCTACTGATTCACTGACTCCACCTATTACAACTACACTCTACTGATAACTATAACACTATACACAACAGTAACCTACTGATTCACTGACTCCACCTATTACAACTACACTCTACTGATAACTATAACACTATACACAACAATAACCTACTGATTCACTGACTTTATCTCTTAGATCCTTAAATTAAATTAAATTAATTTTAAAAATTAATTAAAATATAACTACACTCTACAGCAGGGGTGCACAACTCGGACCGTGTCCAGCACAGTTTGATGATTTACCTGCTCCAACACACCTGATTACACTTATCTGTTAATTGCCAGATTTATTGGGTGTCTTTTAGGGGTAACCTCCAAACCAGCCTTCCAGGACCAGAGTTGCACAGATTTAAAATTCTGCTACTACTATATCTTTCATGAAATGCAGGAAACATAGAGAGACTCTTTCTGTTATTATGCTCCTAAAATGTGGATTTCGGTTCCACATTTTATTAGACAGTCCAGCTCCATGCACACTTTCAATAAACATTTGAAAACGTATGTCTTTGACTTACCGTTTAGTTAGAATTCTACAACTCTCTGGTATTTTTTTTTTTATAATTCTGTCATTGTCATTGCACTTTATTGGGGCATTTTTTAAAATAATTTGTCGTTTGTTTTATCCCTATGGACAGATGACAGATTAAATGTGACCACTTTTCTGCAGTACCACTTGGATGATACTGACTCAGTTAGTGTCATATGTCAGCATGATGGAAGGGAAAGCTGGAATGTTGGAGCAAGTCTGAAGGATGGGAAGGATAGAGTTTGTGACAAATGTACAAAGTCTATAATGGGCAACCAGGTGAAGTTCACCTTTAAGAATCTAAGTTCTGACGAAAAAGACCTTTACTATCAATGTCATGTTTACCGACGGGACCCAATTCCGGTTATCACTACATTTGGGGAGAAAATTAAGCTGTTCCCAGGTGAGTGAGGTCATATCAGAGTGATAACAGGATGAAAAAAGTGTACTTCGTTGCATTATTGTACAGTCCTGTACAGCTGTTTATTTGTGAAAATGAATAAAACAATGTAACGAGAACGTTAAATAAATGTTTTCATTTAAATGCACAAAATCACAGAGCTAAGGAAAATGCCTTTGCTTCAGGTTTTAAAGAGTGCAGTTGTCCACATATCTCACATGACAGCCTGACAACATCTGGCCCTGCTCGTCCCTGTCCTGAGATTCTCGGCCTTTCTCACCCTCTCACCTGGGCTCTGATTGGTCTGGTGTTTGTGCTGTGCCTCTTTAGCCTGTGTATTACTGCTGTCTACATCAAGCTGAAGGTATCTCGATAATCTAGACATTTCTACTGATTGTATAGTTCCTTTGACTCTCATCTTGTATGCTTAACTTAATAGATGGTCAATACTAAATCTATAATTATGACATTTAATAAGCTGGTCCACTATAATATTAAAGTATTGTGTATGTTTTGTCTCTTCCAGGTCAAAAGGTCTGAAGAGATATCTGATACACTGACTTATGTTCCAATGCAGGTGAGACACTTGTTCATACAACGTAGCTGAAGACAATAGTCAATTACATGGTCCTGTTGAATATGCTAAAATATTGTCTTGCAAATCTAAGAATGATTAAGATAAAATGATTAGTTTTTGTAAATAACTGTTTACGTCTTCTTTCTTTTACTTCTGTACCTTTGTTTGTGGCAAACCAGGTCAAACCCAAGGTAAGAGAAAAAAAATTAATGCATTCAAACATTTATGAATATGTTAGTGGTAAACTTGTTCCTGGAGTGCCTAGACATGTATACGTTTTTGTGTGCAGTACTACACATTGCCCATCTGTGCTCATAAATACAGGGTGGGCCATTTATATGGATACACCTAAATAAAATGGTAATGGTTGGTGATATTAACTTCCTGTTTGTGGCACATTAGTATACGGGAGGGGGGGAAACTTTTCAAGATGGGTGGTGACCATGGTGGCCATTTTGAAGTCGACCATTTTGGATCCAACTTTAGTTTTTTCAATGGGAAGAGGGTCATGTGACATCAAACTTATTGAGAATTTCACAAGAAAAACAATGGTGTGTTTTAACGTAACTTTATTCTTTCATGAGTTATTTACAAGTTTCTGACCACTTAGAAAATGTGTTGAAAGTGCTGCCCATTGTGTTGGATTGTCAATGCAACCCTCTTCTCCCACTCTTCACACACTGATAGCAACACCGCAGAAGAAATGCTAGCACAGGCTTCCAGTATCCGTAGTTTCAGGTGCTGCACATCTCGTATCTTCACAGCATAGACAATCGCCTTCAGATGACCCCAAAGATAAAAGTCTAAGGGGGTCAGATAGGGAGACCTTGGGGGCCATTCAACTAGCCCACGACGACCAATCCACTTTGGAAGCTGGCACGTTCTTTGAGTTTTTCCAGCAAGATGGTGCACCACCACATTATGGGTGTCAGGTCCGAGCATTCCTAGATGAACAGTTTCCTGGAAAGTGGATTGGTCATCGTGGGCCAGTTGAATGGCCCCCAAGGTCTCCCGATCTAAGTGGGAGAAGAGGGTTGCATTGACAATCCAACACAATGGGCAGCACTTTGAACACATTTTATAAGTGGCCAGAAACTTGTAAATAACTTGTGAAAGAATAAAGTTACGTTAAAAAGCACACCATTGTTTTTCTTGTGAGATTCTCAATAAGCTTGATGTGTCACACGACGTTCTTCCCATTGAAAAAACTAAAGTTGGATCCAAAATGGCCGACTTCAAAATGGCCACCATGGTCACCACCCATCTTGAAAAGTCCCCCCCACCCCCTACCGTATACTAATGTGCCACAAACAGGAAGTTAATATCACCAACCATTCCCATTTTATTTGGGTGTATCCATATAAATGGCCCACCCTGTATAATGAGAGCTACTTAAGCAGGAGCTTCTTAAGAAAGCATGTACTTCTCTGGCTGTCCCTTTCCTGCTCAATGTTTGTTGCACCATGGTTAGAACTGTGGATGTGCCTCTATAATAACACGTCATCATCTTGTCATACCATCTTAGACTTTCTAGGGGTTTTTCCATTAACTTGAGCTCAAATATTGTGGCTTACCCTTAACCTACTAACCTGTTTCAGAAAGTGAAACGCTACAATGCAGACAAGAATGCAGAATACATGGATATGCGTAAAGTGCACCCTCAGACAGGATCCAGCAGAGACATGAACTACAACTGTTGTCCTGTTCCTACTGGCTTCACCGTCTGATCCACTGTCCTTTTCATAAAGCCTCAAGTGCTTATAGCGAGTAAACTGCAGCCTTTGTTGCACTCACCTTCACAAGGACAAACAACTAAAAGCAGTTCAGTCCACACCAGAAGAGATACAGTCGTGTGAGAAAGTTTGGGCACCCCTGGATGTTTTGAAAATAAATGAACATCGTCTACAGAGAATATATATTTAAATATAGAGTTACTATTTATCTGCTCAATGTAATTGGCATAAAAAAAAACATAAAATGCAGAGTGTGCAAAACGTATAGGGCATTTTAGATGTGCAGTGTGTTTTTCCCAAAATATTTAAGGCAAAGCAAGTACAAATTGTGCACTCAAATGTGACAAAAATGCCATATTTGAGTTTCCTGTAGAGGATGTGTTCACCTCGAAAGTCAACAAAACATAATTTTCTTCGAACTTTTGCACTGTAAATACATTGACAAAGCAGCTGAACTGCTGTAAAGCTCAAAGTTGAAATGTTAAGACAACTGTTTTTTTCTATCTTTTTTTTTTTTTTTGCTTTTAAGCTACACGTACACTGCTATACTTTATTATTGAAATTTTATCACTGTATTTGTTATGCTAATGTTTTATATTCGCTTGGGCATCATCAGTTTAGTTATGATTTACTCCAGATTGCCCAATGAAAATATCATCGCTGTCCAAGACAAAAATTCCTTTACCATAAAAGTCTTGAAAGAACCAATAGAAATGTTACAAAATTACTTGAAATGACAGCACCTTTCCATTACATCACCCGCATTTTCTTTGTTTTGGATTTTTTTTCTATATGTTATACTGTTTATATCTTTATAAGAGTGGTTGTCTATTGTACATATAGAGCTAAAACAGTTGATGTTTAAAAAATAGCAACAGCAATAATGACAATAGTTGAAAGAATATTGGTTTTAGAATATCCGTTCTTCTTTATGTCATGAGTTATTTTTGGTTTATCAGCAGATATTTCATTCTCTGTAAATGTATGTATCTAATTTGTTTAAACTAAACTGTCTAACACGGAAAGCTCTGGTTAAAAGTGTTTCCTTTTTACACTTCAAGAAAAACAATTCAGATTTTAGGATGCAGTCGAAGGGCTTTTTTGGATGAACAGTGTCTCAATTAAATGTAAATGACAGTATTTGCGATTGACTCAAGAGCAAAGGGCAGATATTTGGTGTCAGCATCCTGTTAATCATTTGTACCACTTGTGCATAGCTTCCTCTGTAAACAGAAAATGGTGAGCAATAGAGAGCGGTATGCTGTCTCACACTGATCATATCCTTTAACCACACAACTACATCCATTCTTTACTAATAATGTATGTATGTCTGTCTTGTTCACAAAGTCTATCTTATCACTAATAAATTAGTTGGATTAGTTATTTTTATTAAAAGGCTTTAAATGTTTTACTGAAAATGGTCTCTTTTTATCTGTTTTCAGCATTGAAGGATGAAAAGAGTAATTCAAGTACTAAAAACTATTACCAATGTCACTCACTGCTTAAGTAAAAAAAAAGTGTTAGTGTGAGGAATTTTGGCTCTACTGCTCCTTTCTGATACCTCTGTCACCTCACTGAACCTGCTCATTCTTCCTCAAAACTTCGCAGAGTTCAGAACAACGACACAGGGGCATCAATGTTCAGAGACACACTCATCAGCTAAACCAGATGTAACCAGTAGTCTAAAATCAGTCTGCTAACCAGAGGTGTAAAATAATGGGAAGTTGTATCTGAGTAGGACACAGTACCTCATTAAAAACTACCTGATTCATCCCATCAGCCAATTAGAAAGGCCTTCGTGAAATGAATTGAGAGATTTAGGTGAGGTAAACGGTAATCTCCGCAGCACTTTGGCCCTGAGGGTTCCCAGTTTGGTATGCCTGAACTTGTGTTTACACTAAAAGAAGTTTGCCATAGATGCTTTCCAGGCATCTGTTTTGTACCAGAAGTGGCAGGTTCATGTGTGGCATCTACAGCACATTCTCCATCAATCTGAAGAACGTATTATGATGCAAAGAACCCTTTAACATGGACATTGCTCTCTATAGAACCAATTTATTTACTAAAGTACTCTGGAAGAACCATATTTTTTAAATGTGTAAAGAAACCTTGAAGAACCATCTTTTTGAAGTGTAACGTTCAATAAAAAGTAGGTAAGTAAGCGCTAATTTGAGAATATTCAGTTAAGCAAAGTACAAGTTGAAGAAGCAACCTGAAAATGTGTAAATATTGAGGAAAGTTTTTCTAAAAAAGGTATTGTACAGCTTCCTCCTCCAGGACTTTTTGTGAAAAAAGGCTACCCTTACTTTCAATATACACCTATCAGCACACATTGAGAACACCCTACACCCCAGGTACCAACTACAGGAGGGAGTAGCGTCAAAACCACAACAAACTTCAAAAAGACATATAGTCTGGACGTTATAAGTGAGTTAGCTTTCTTCTCCACCATTCTGTTTAATCAAAGAGGGAAGGGAGTCCTTTCTGCTATCATCAACTAAACACTGATAGCATATTCACATTAAAAAGCTCATTCCTGGAGGAATGTGATGGCATGGGACGATTACCTTGTATGCTGCAGCCTCATGGTAAATCCTTCAGTAAATAAATGTAAAGCCACATTTTATTAAATTCACTTGCTTCTTTGTTGTGGTAAGTCAAACAAAAAGCTGCTTCTACAGTGAAGATTTTGCATTAAACCAAGCTCTCTCTCTCTCTCTCTCTCATATATTTATATATGTATATGTATGTATATATATATATATATGTATGTGTGTGTGTGTGTGTGTGTGTGTGTGTATATATATATATATATATATATATATATATACACACACACACACATATATATATATGTATATGTATATATATATATATATATATATATATATATATATACATATACATATATATATATGTGTGTGTGTGTGTATATATATATATATATATATATATATATATATATATATATATATATATATATATATATATATACACACACACACACACACACACACACACACACACACACACACACACACACACTATTGTGGACTGGACATGAGGGAGATCCTTATGTCTTTGACAGTTGCTAATATGTTTACACATTGTTTTAGAAGGTAGAACAGAAGCAGAAAAGATTTTGTACAAAATAATTAAAGGAGATTCCGACTTAGGTTTATCAGATGAGGAAAATGCTGAGAATGAGTTTAAACCTGCTAAAGAAGAGGCAGAGTTCTAATGAAGAGGCAGGTCAGATGAGAACCCAGACACCAACAGGAAAGCAGTCATCCACTGTGGGCCAGGACTGGCATGTACGTTTTATTTAGTTCTAGAATTACTATAAATAATAGCAGCACAAACGGCATTTGGCAACAGAAAGTACAGTAAACAAAATAACTATTAACATTTCTTTGTGATCAGAGGGGTTTAAATTAAATTAAAATAACTACATTTCAGTTGTGTCAGTGTTTGAAGGTTAAGTTAATAGTAATGGTATTAATGAAATTTAATTACATTATTATTGTGCTTCTCCACCATAATAGATACATGCCTGTGCTACCTATGCCTGAAAGAAAGACTATACAAGTTTTTAGTTCTCAGTAGAAGCTCAGCATTGCTGTAGATTACATAAGAAAAATGTGCAAAATGTTTAAAAGAAATTCAAAAGCACTGAAATATTTTTGGTCAAGAGCAAAAACACAAGATAAGTCAACAAATCACAAGAAATGCAAGATAAATAAGAGAATAAATGAGCTTTCAGTTAAATTTTAATGCTATTGCTCAACATAAATTGTATAAGTACACATTATTATGTTTTATTTACTCCTAAAAGATAGGAAATCATAAAAAACTAAATTTCAAGACATCTTTTTCTCTTATGAGGAGGATATACAATGATATACTTGCTCAGCAGTCTGACTATTTAGTTGCTTGGCAACCATAACATACTGTAGCATTTACTGCTATTAAAAAAGGAACTTAGCTTTTACACAAGTGCTTTATTTACAGGTGTAGTTGGCATAAGCTTAACTTTGCTCTCTAACAGTTTGCTCTAGCCATTTTGCAGCGGTGTCTGAAAACACAGTGCAGAAGATCCAGTGCACTCAAAGAATCCCACAGTGCACCATGGTCTCCTATAAAAATTCGTCAGTGTTTTAGTGAGATCTGTGCCAAAGAGTGTTTTCAGGGCATGTAAGTCATTTTTTTCAACTCAAGTTTTTTTCCAGTTACTAAGCTGTTTGTGTGAATCACAAAATTCCTTTAATCACCATCTTAGCACCGATAATGCAGCATCATTTTAAAGTGTGTGACAAGCTCACAACAAGTGCTTAAGTACTGCCTCTATACTGCCTCTATACTGCAGAAGCTGGTTGTAACACTGCATTCCAACTAATTCAACTTTAGTAAACAAAGACAAATAAAGTAAATTTTGTCTTTTTGTTCCACATCTTTACACAGATTTTAAAATAAAAAGGAGAAAACACCTGAAAACAAGGATTTCTGTCCACTTTATTAGGATCTTTCAGATGTTTGTATTATGATTTTAAATAAATATATTAATGAAATTGATTTACAAATTTACAAATGGTAAAGCTGTAGTTATCCGGAAACAATGTTCCATAAAAAAAGAAAAAGACACTTCTTAATCCCACAAACAGGGAAATTTCACCTTCGCATTTAACCCATCCATGAAGTGAAACACCACATAGACACTAATGAGCATACACACACACTAGGGGGCCGTGGTACACTTGCCCAGAGCAGTGGGCAGCCCTATCCACGGCGCCCAGGGAGCAATTCGCGGTTAGGTGTCTTGATCAAAGACACCTCAGTCGGTGCTGGGGATCGAACCACCAACCTTCCGGTCACAGGGCCAGTTCCCTAACCTCCAGCCCACGACTGATGTGTGATGTTTTTATTTACTGTAAGAAAAAAATTGTCATTATTTTGCAAACAGTCTCATGTCAGTTTTCAGTTATAATTTGGTGTGTGTGTGTATCAGTTGAGCTGTCTGTCTGTCTTATAGATAGATAATATACAGTATAATGCAGTTTGGTTGGAATTAATATTGATATTGCTTGTACTAATTCATCAGACTTTTCTAGCAAGTGTTACAACTGACCCTCTGTCTGTTACATTTAACCCCAAGGCGTAAAATGTAACATTGCACTTCCCATCATTTTTGGTGGAATTGTACATGAACAGTAGGTGCTAGAAACAAAGTTCAGGTGTTTGTCTGTAGCAGAGATGTATATGTTGCTTGTATAAAAACAGGATTATTCCTACTTTTAACTATTTAGCAAAAAACAAAATGCCCCGCTTTCCCTTACAACGTTTCTGTGTAGGATTTCCGAGCCCAGCTACAATGTTAGCGTCTCCATGGAGCTCTCTTCAGACCTGTACAGATGTAAGTAAGCTCTCCTCATGTGTGCAGTCAAACTCAGCATATATATTAAACTGATGCCATGACATTTAGTGTTTACACAACTGAATATGTTGCACAGTAATGAGCAAACTCGTATGACATAGTCCAAAATCATTTACCATTATCACAAATTCTGTTGCCTATAGTATTGTTCTATACAGCGATCTCGATTTTATAATGTAGGGTTTAGTGGTTAGGGGACCATTTCTGACACAGTGACAGTTTGTCCTATTCTACACATAAACACACAGCTATTCGGCTTGTCCTGCTCTCACGATATAAGCCCTTGGAAAAAAAAAATTGCTGGAAAACAATAACCTAAAATGATCACACAAAGCATTAAAATGATCAAATCTGTACTCATCTCTTTGTCATTTTTTCTCATCCTTTGTTTCTCTCAGTCCCATTCATTTTTGCCCCACACAAACTATTATTTCTTTGCCCAACACCCACCAAACTGCATGTACTCACTCAGGGCAGGTCCTCAAGCTCTAACCAACAGCCATACTGACCTGCACTCCTCCATGTGTCGTTTTTTCATCTTTTGCTTACACTCCTATTCATTTTGCCCCCTCCCAAGCTCCATTATTTCTTCTGCATGACAGCAACCACTACATGTACTCACTCAAGGCAGGTCCCCAAGCTCTATTTCACAGCCACAGTGACCTGCACTCCTCTCCGTGTTGTTTTTCCTCCCATAGAGTCCCATTCATTTTCGACCACTCCTCAGCACTATTATTTCCTCTGCCTGAAAGCCATGAAACTGCATGTACTCACTCACGGCAGGTCCCCGAGCTCTAATCAACAGCACTACTGACCCGCACTCTTCCATGTGTCTTTTTCATCCCTCGTTCCAACAACCAGAGTAAGCACACCTCATGCTACCGCAACTACCTTTTCTGCATCACCTTAGCAACCACCTCGCAATAAGCTTAAGCTGCGAGACCTCTTTGCATTTTCTTCAGGAAAGACACTGTTCTAGTTTGTGCGAATGTATGTTGTTCTTTTAAAAGCGATTGGGTTTCTTACTTTGTTTACTTTAACCCTCCCGACCCTGATATCCAGTAGGTGGCAGTGAAACAGTTTGCTGTGGTAAACCTACCAAACCGCCACATAAGAGCAAGAAGAAAACGGAAGACGAGTTTTTTATTCGGTCTTTGTTGTTTTGGTTTTTAGGGCACCTGGACAACAAATCGCTTGGTCATTTATTTCCGTACGGGTATTCGGCCTTACACAGACGCTTAGAGTTTCATTCTTCCGAATGGCTTGAGGTTGTGAGCGAATATAAGCGATAAACTGAACGTTTTGAGCTTAGAAGTGGTAGTTAGCGCTGCGGGTTAGCGTTAGCGACCGTTAGCCTTGCTGCTGGCTAGCTAGAGTAAAGCCTGCGCTGTTAGCCGTTTGTTTAAGGTCGGCTTTAGCCTGTCGGTGGCTCTTCGTCGTAAATATCTGTCGCGAGATGGATGTCAATTTAACAATTTCTCTGATGAGAGGGCAAATGGGTGTTGTTATTGAGAAGGCAGTGAACGCTGCGGTGGAGACTGTGCTGGGCGAGATGATCCGGGTTGTCAGTCTGAAATTCGAGGAGTTCAGGAGGGAGATGACGGCCAAAGAGAAGGAGAACGAGAACATAAGGAATATGCTAGAGATGTCTCGGTGTCAAATGAAAACCATGCGGAGATATTTGAACGCACTGACAGCTAGAGAAGACAGACAGGCTCTGCAAAATCACCGACCCGTGCTCGTTCAGTTCGAGCCAGGCAGAGCACGAAATGTTCACCAGGCGAGGGACGCGGTGCCCCCGAGAAGGTGCTCCGCCAGTAACGTGTCGCCCTGTATTGAAGTTCAGAATCCAGTTTCTAAACCTGCTCGTATCGCAGAGCCCACATGGGAGAAGCAGTTACCCGCCCCAACAGCTCAAAACGTGATTCAAGAACCCGTCCCAGCCGAGAGCTACACAAATTCTGAGAATTACAGCGAGGAAATGCATAGGCCGAAACTGCACCTGGGACCTGTGAAAGGTATGAATGGATGCATATGGCCAGATATTAAGAACAGCTCTAGCCGTAATATTTATGCATTGATTCAAGTAAAAGTTAAACATATTGTTTGTGTATGTGTTTATTTTGTAGCAGAGAACTCAAGTGCTGCAGTGATAGAAAGTGATGGTCTGGTGGCAGAAAGCAGTGATCCTTTATGGGGTCAGACACCTCCAGCACATCAAGCTGCTTCAGAAGTGGAGCACACAGAAACAGTGGACCCCAGCCTTCCCCCTGTTGCTGATAATAGTGAGGTGTTTAACATGGCCACGGCAGCCTGTGGAGAGTCTCCTTTCAAAATCAAACAGGAGGAAGGAGAAGTTGAAATTGTCCAGGTGAAGGAGGAGCGAGTGGAAGCTATCAACTCTGAATGTCCTAGGACAGAGCTTTGTCAGCAGGCAGCGGAAGCGGGACCAGGCATCTCCCTAGACCTGCCACTGAGCCAACAGTGTCCCCAGATTTCATGTCCTTCGATCACTGAACCAGGCTTCATGGGTGTGGACCCAAGCACATGTGAGTTGAAGCTGAGTATTTATAACCTAGATATTTGTAAATGTATATGCTAGCATTTGCATAGCACTTGTGCAACTGAATTGTACATAGCATAATTCCTTTTATCCTGTTGATGGGGAGTGATGCTAACCAACCAAGGGCATCTGTTAAGTCACCAAAACTAATTATTAGTTAACACTTTCCTCCAAATGTGTTCAGTTGCTCTATGCCTTTGCATGGCTGAGGTTAAAAAAATATGTTTGCTCCACAAGCTATAGAGGAAGTAAGTGTTGACTACAACTAACCAGAAAAAGATTCCTTTATAGAAAGTCAAGAACAATGTTCCTACAGCAGAATGAGGTGTTGGAGCTGAAAAACACAAAACTACTTTAGAATTATGATGCCAGCTGCCAACATTGTGCTGTGTACAAATGCACACGTGTTTATGGCTATACATAGACCTGTCAGTCAAAATCATCACAATCATGAATCCCAATTTAACATTAACTAAAGTGTTTTCCAACTAATGATCGTTAACCAGAGGTATTTTTGTATTTGTACATCAGAATCAGAATCAAGCTTTATTGGCCAGGTGTGCTACATATACCAGGAATTTGGTTTTGGTTATAGGAGCTCACAGTACGCACTACCAGACAGGCATTTACATAGTGAATAGAGTAAAATAAATCTAAAATATAACAAAATAAAACATGCATTCTTACCGTCATTCACTCGGACACACACGCACACACACACACAATCATACCTGTAAACCTTACAATGTGCAATGTGTGGGTCTGATGTTAAAGTGCTGAGTGCAGCAGCAGTTAAAGGGTGTATAGTGGCAGAGAAAAGGATCAGTGAGGTGACAGTCAGATAAGTGGGGTAATGTGGCAGGTAAGTAAGATGCTAGAACAAACACTAGTTTGAGGTGGCAGTTCTAGAGTTGAACTTGATACTATATACCAGTATATGTAGAAGTGCAGTTTGAAGCTGGAACATTGTTTTTGTGTAATAATTTAATATCAATATGGAAACATTTCCATATTGATGTTTATTGCATTTGTAGCCTCAACCGTAATTAATTGTTCAAGTAGAGTTAGAGCTAAACAATCTGTACAATCTGATCAGGACTGTTTGGTTGTTCCAGATAGAAGGTGATTGACAGTGACAGTGTAACAAACAACCCAATGGCAGCATAGTTAGGGTTAGCTTGATAGCATGTAGCCCTCATTGTTGAGGGATGTTTAGTTTTTCCTAACAAATTACAGCCACAAAGGAGAATAAATGAATAAATCCAGTGAATATGGCGTACCTCTGGAAGGACAGCTTCAGATCCATTCCCTTAATCCGTTGTATATCTGAGAAACCTAGCAAGCTTAAATAGTTTAACAGACAAGCAATGCAGTTATACACTACTTAATTTCAAATGTAATTATGATTATTATTGTTGGTAATAACATTATTGCATTACTGTTCATTTCAAATGAACATTTCCTGTCACCAGATGTTTTTGTAGAACTAAAAGCATCTGGTACAAAGACTACACAATTAAAGACAAAACAAAACATGTTTTTTCAGGGTTTTTTAGTAAAGAAAATTGTTTTATATAGGTCCATGAACGCTCAAGGAACCCTTTGCATGATTTAAACTGTTCTTTACATTGTGAAAAGTTTCTTCAGCTTGATGGAGAATGTGCTGAAGATGGTTCTATATAGCACCAAAAAAGGTTTTGCTCTTGTCACAAGCTTGATATCATAGCAACGGAAGAACCATCCTGAGCAAATTCTTTGCTATTGTACTGTGAACAGGTGGTTGTGGTAGGCAGCGGATCATTAAAGCACACAAGTGTTCAAATGTGTTCAACAAGGCTGAAGAGCCACTGGTTTGTGTGGGGCTGGTGTGTGGAAAGGGGTAGGGGGACTGAAAATCCACCCTAATTCTGATTGGTAGATTGGAACATTTGACTTTAAATTCTTCTTACACAGTTCCACTCGACTTGAATTCAGCAGAAGAAAAGAAAATGGAAAGCATCTCTGAATCAAAATGATGTGCATTTATCGCTTATTTGACAGTCAGTAATACATTTCTTCAGCGCCCCATGGCTAACAGCAAAAATAGATTAACAAAATAACTTAATAGTCCATTTTAAAAACATTAGAAACTGCTTTTTCAAATACAATTTGATCAGTTTTCAGCTTTTGGACTGGATTGCACCTGTTTTTCTCAAAATAAATTGCAGGATTTAGCTCAATGCAGTCCTAAATGTACAATTAAAGCAGGAGGTCACTCCTTAGGTCATTGCAGCTTGCTTTCATAAAAAGTGTCCTATGATGTGATGTGAAACGTTTATAAACGGGCACTGACACGAAGACTCTTCCTGGTTTGAGGTCTCCATGTAACCAGCAAGTTTAAGGAGCTTTGGATGAGAAGAAATGGTGAGTGTTTCTCTTTTTCCATTCAATTCTACTTTCTCAGTGCCTCATTGACTTGAATAAGATTTGAGTAAGAAACTTTGATGATGTGTTTTTAACATAAACGTGCACTGGTATCAGAACATGCAGATGTAAGCTGAATTATAGAGACAGTCACAGCATTTCAGAAGAAAATAATCCCGACTGTAGCGATAAGGCTGTGTTGTGTGATGCAAGGACTTATTACAATATTCTGAGTCATTTGTTTTTCAAGATACTATGTGACTGTTCATAATTCAGCACATAATCTGCATATGCAATATTTATTTAAGGTCAATGGCTACACAGAGATTTTTCCTATTTTTAGTTGAAATTGCCCTGAATGAATAAATAAAGTAGTGTTACATGGTTGTTTCTAGACAAAGCACTGACCAGCGCAGAGAAGACCAGGAGATACAGGGAGAGACTAAATGCAGATCCTGTCAAAAGGGAGGCCAAGCTGGAGGAGAGACGACAACGGTTAACGATTTCTTCTTGTTTGAATGAAGCATTCTGCATGATGCCTTTGATTTATTTAAACTGTTCATGTATATCACCTTAACAATTTGACACCCTCTACCTCCAGGTACCGGGAAAGGAAAGCACGAGGTGATATACAATCCAGTAAATTTCTCCCCTTGGAAAAGAGGATAAAACTGCAGCAGAGATGGGCAGCAGCCAAACGACGTCAACGGATAAGAGAGAGGCTCCAAAACCTGTGATTGATTGGGGACTTTTAAGGCATTGGTTTTGTTTATAAATGCACTGTATATTCAGTTTGCTTTTTTGGTGGACTGAGATTGTAAGGTACTGTTTTGTAAATATTGTAAACTAGTTAGAAATCATATTTTAGCTAACTGTATGTGCGTTAGATAAATAAATGTTTCAACTTGAAGTGTGTTAATTCATATTACTATCCAAAATGCACAATATTCCATATTCTCATGTGACTTTCAAAAGCAGAACAAATTGGAATTTTGTGCTAATTAAATCTTATACATTGTTCATGTCTGTGTGATTATTATGTATTTGTTACTTTTTATACAAAAACTAGTAGGTTTATTTGGCAGTGTACACAGCACATTGGACAGGTAGTGCAGTATTAATGGCAAATTATGGACATGATTTCTAAAAGCCACTGCTAACCATGCACAAAGTGTTGCACAAGTACTAAATGAAATCAATGTTGAAAAACAATCTTGAAAATGCCATAAATATACTTAAAAATAACTCCTTTGTCTCAGCACCAGTAAGTTCCAGGCCTCCCCATGCTGATTTTGTATGTTAAATTTCTAAATGCAGATCTTGTTTTATTTTTTTTTTTACATGATTTGAAAAAGCCACTTGTTCCCTAAATTAAATTAGCATTTTTTCCTTCTCAAGTTACTGTTTTAGAGAATTTGAGGTTTAGTTCTGACAGTAATGATACGCTAACAACTAGCAATATGCATATAATATGTCAAAGAACAAACCAAAAAACTTAAAATCAGAGTTTTAATAAAAAGAATTGCTGTTTGGTATAAGTACAGAAAAATTAAACAATTGAAAATGTTTAGTAAACAACTGTGGTGCATAACATGGCATCTAGTATAACAAGAACTGTCCACTGTTGGCATGACCCAAAAAAAAAAAAGTGAATGACAGAGCATCCATATATGACAAGGTGTTCCGTTATGAATAACTAATGATGCATGCAAATGAGGGAAAGGCTTGTTGTGCTACGTACTACAAATAGTAAAACAGACCAAGGAGTCTCATTTATGAATGAGAACATGCAATCTGGTGCTGTGTTATATCAGTCCCTTCATCTCTAAAGAAGCCTGTGTCTTCTTTAAATTGTTTTTGGGAGCATCTCCTCATCTACATTCTCCTATATCTATGTGTTTTCAGATGCTGAGTCTCAACTGGCCATGGCGAGTGGCCAGAGGCAGGTCCGTCCATGGTGTAAGGACCTCAACCTGTATGAGGAATATAAGCGCAAAAGGATTGAAGTGCGTAAGCGCAGCGAGACGCGGAGGCGAGAACTGGAGCAGACGCTGCCTCAGGCTCTGCTGGCCGACCTGGTGAAGGAGCGCAGGGAGAAGACGCGCCTTCGAGTGGCCCGCTGGCGAGCCAAACGCAAGCTACAGGCCTGTCTGATGTCACAGGCAGCGCAGTTAAATGGAGCACCAGCACAGGGGCTGTTCAATCAGCGCGGTAGTCGGAGGCGAGGAGGGGCAACCGCACAGCAGGGGGGCTTTACCCTGGGCAGACCTGGCACATCCGAGACTGGAGCATACACTCTGCCACTGCAGATAGGACCCAGTCCTTTACTGACAGCACAGAGACTCGGTGTGGCTGATGGTCAGCTACAGCCTGGATCTGCTATGTTCCCACAGCATAGAACTCCCGCAGCTGGCTCTGAGATGTTTCAGTGATACTAGTGGCAGTCTATTATGATCAGTTAGTGGTCTGTTATGATCAGGAAGTGTAAGGAGCTCAGGTATGGTTTGGGGACTGTGACACAGAGTGACAATTTAGTACACAGAGTTTGCAGTGTGCAAAAAGACAAGAGGAATGGTGATTGGAACTTATTATTGACAGGGGACACCTGTTTTTAGAAAACATATTTAACCATCATCCCACTGGAGTGATGGGAGGTTTGATGTTTATGATTACTGTACTTCACAGAGGCTATTTCCATTTCTCATTTCATCACCTGTCCAGAGACTATCCAGGTAAAATGTACCCACATTCCTTTTACACTTACACATAAATATGTTTGTGTTAGATGTATACAGATCTAATTTGCATGAGTACTGTTCTTCACACATTACATGCAAATCTAAGAAATTGTCTTCTGGAATCATTTGAGATCGCACCAGGCTGTTTGCAGCTTTCATTTTTTCAATAATGTTTAATTTCAGTAACACAAGACCTCCCTATACAGTGTGATGAGATAGCAATCTGTCTTCAAAGTGTCTTAGTAGCATTTACACTTGACTTTTATAGATAGCTGTCTGATCAGTCCAAGACACACAGAGCCTGCTAACGCCTTGTATTAACATGTGTTTAGTCTCCAGATCATATCTGGATAAACTTTGGCTGAATTGCATTTACACTTTTTATTAAAATTGACCATTTTTTTTTTACTGATTTTACTTTCTCCTCATAAGAAGCCCATTACCACATGCATTGTTTTGCAATGTTGATGCAAGTGCATGTTGCAAGTGCGAGGTCTGAACAGACCCATGAAGTGGCTAATTGTAAATGGGCTCCATACTGTCTCTGTTGGGAATTTAGCATTCTCCTCCAAACATGCTGACATGTTTGCCGGTAATGCATGAGTAAAAGTTTAAGATGCAGTTGCACACAGCACAGCTGCACCAGAGGAAACATCTGTGACCCTCAAGCTGCTAGTACAACCATAGCAATAAAATCAGAAAACGACAGGGACTGGATCTGTTAATATTCATTGACTGTTTTTGTTATTGACTGTGTATTTAATAACAGCAGTAGACATCATCAGGCAACATTGTCAGAAAAGAAATGTAGAATAGTGCGTTGTTTAAGAGATCATTTCGAATAGTTTCCTTCAGAACATTTTACTGAAAACACTATAAATGTCTCATTCTTCATAACAAATGTCAATTGCTGTGCTTCTTGAATATCTTTCATTGAACTGATACACAGGAAAATGATTAATAAAAAATGTTCCCAGATATTCCAGTTAATATGTCAAATGGAAACACTAATATATGCACTATATGCAATAGAAATCAATACAATATAGATGTAGGATTATAGAGTATTTTTAACTACAGTACTACTTACCAATCATTAATCTCCTACTATCTTTAGATTCTAGTATATACAGGCCTCCATTTCAGTGGTTTGTTAATATGTTACTTTCTAAATAAGACTTTTAATGTAAAGAATAGTCCCATACAGTGCATGCATCACATCAATTCTATTGGTAGCCCAACTCCTCTTTTATGTAGATTGATCATCCACTAATAATCTTATTGCTGATAGCCCCTGGAAGTGTGTAGAAGAGCAAGGCAAGAAACAGAGCCACGATCAGCAGCACCAGGGCAATTATGATGTACTTCTTATAGTTCTTCCAGATCAGATGAAAGAAACATTTAAAGGGATTCACAAACCAGGAGAATGTGGTATCAGGCCGACTAGAAGAGAACAAAATGTTAATGACTTAAAAACTGATTTTTAAAAAAAAGTAGACTACTAAAAACATGCAATTAAAAGCACTGAAACCCTGGAAAAACATTCAGCGCTACTACTATAGACATTACGCCACCCTTTTAAGCTTATGATGTAAATAGTAACACATCAAATATGGAAATAACTACAATATTAGTCTTACTTGGGTTTTTCTAGAGGTTCTGGCTCCTTGCGTGCTCGACCTACTGGGTTTTTCTCTGCTTCTTCAGCTGTCACCAAGTGGAACTCAGCCTCCACTTTCCCCTAGATCCATTAAAATGAATAATAATGTAATGTGTAGTGGTGGTAATAATGATTTTCAGGGGCACATTAAATTCCTTAACCTGAAACTTTCACAAAAGGCAAGTTTCGAAAAGTCCCTTTCAGAATATACCAAGGAGTTATATACCGTGAGCTCCTCTGCTTTCACAAAAGGCCACCAGCCTTTTGCGCGTTTCTGTTGGAAGATGGAGATGTTCTCACTGCTGTCTATCAGCATCTCCATCTTACAGTCTTTTGCTGTTTTAGCACCACGTGGAAACCCATGCAGGTCCAACTCCACTGTGCCTGGAAAAACAGAAATTCAGACATGAGGGAAAAAAAAAAAAAACAAATTTACTCACATATGCACAACTATAAACTGAAGAAGCCTTTACTGAGAAGAGGATACTAACTTTTTAGGGTTCAAGCATGCAGTGCGTATAACTCTATTGTTTTTGCTCAGATTTTTATTTTTATATTCAGAATGATGGTTTGGCTACCCCAGAGTCCAGACCTCAAAATTACAGGATTTACTTGGGTTATGAGAAGCAGAAAATGTAACCAACTTTTAAGACTGAACTTTAGAGATCCCTGCAGATTTCTTTAAAAAACTGAAAGGAAGTCTGAAAGCTACAACCCTGTTTCCAAAGAAGTTGGGATGCTATGCAAAATGTAAATCCTTTTCACAGGATTTGTAAAAACATTTCACAGTTGGTCTTCTCAGGTTCCCAAACAATTACAAAGTGTTGTTAAAAGGAGGTGATGCAACACAGTGCATGTCAGTACAGCACAGTGGGACAGGGGCAAACATGACCCAGTCCCAACTTTTTTGACACATGTTGTTGGCATCAAACTCAAAATGATTATACATTTTTCAAAAAACGATGAAATTTCTCAGTTTTAACATTTGATATGTTGTCTTTGTGTCATTCTCAATTAAATATAGGGTTTAAAAGATTTGCACATCACTATGTTCTGTTTTTATTTACATTTTGTACATTACAACTTTTTTTGGAAACAAGGTTATATAATGAAGGCAAAAAGTGGTCACAATAATAATGAAAGTTTTGTTATAATTAACTTTTTAAATATAAGTTGTCTGATTTTTGTACTTAATAGCTGTTCTTACTTGAAATTAAATAAATGAAAGGGTGGTTTCTGACTTCTGCACCGTACTTTATACATAACCCTAAAATGAAGACTCTAGTAGCATAATGTATATGTCTTACCCAGGAAGTCATCAGAAGACAGTCTCTCAAAGTCCCACACCTGCATAACTAAGACTGCAGGCAGCTTCTGTTCCGTCTTGTCCAGGGAGAAGATGTGCTCCCGCTTGTTGACCACCACCAGCTTCTCAGCAGGGAGGTAGTGGAAGGGGAACACAAAGCGCCAGTTGAAGTTGCCCTCACCAGTCAGAGAGTTGTAGTGAACATCTGTTTCCTGGCCATCATCTTCAAGACCCTTCAACCACCTGAGGCAACACAGAAGGAGCGGTGAGGTGTTCTTTCAGATACGAGGCCATATCCGTTAATATGTTTATTTTCTCCTGAGTGACACAGACAAGGAACTATTTAGTCTTTTAAACTAGATAAACATACAGCATACAATTACCCTTTGACATAGATGTCACTTGACTGTTGCCCTGTTATGAAATTGGTGTCTTCCAAAATGATGTCTTCTGTGTTCCAGATAATGATCCTCAGCTCATACCTGGGTAAATAAAAAACTGCTCTCCAGACTGCACAATATAGATATTATTTAAGATACGGGCAATTTTTTAGTAAATAACCAATATTACCCTTTGGGTTTGCGAGGAGAAATATCCACAGGAGGTCCAGGATGAGGCATGTCCATAGGAAACATGTCTACCCACATCTGCACCTGGCCCTAGAGAACAGACAAAAATAGAAAAAAAAAACAATCTTAATGTCAGTATTATTAATTAACTTATGGCCTGTAAGACGATCACTGACCTACAGGTGTAAAGAAAAAGTCTGTGAACCCTTTGGTGTCATCATAATTTCAAATCATAATAGTTAACAGCAGACACAACTTGTGACATTTGAAAAACAGTGTTGCCAATGAAGGAGAATCCATTAGTAACTAAATGTAATTGTTAACATACTCCATCAACAATCATACTGCACTAAACTAATAGGTGAGCTATAAATCAGCTTAATACAGATAAGCATTACCTGGTCCATGCCAGGCTTGTCCTGTAGGTAGAGAGTTCGGGTCTCAATGTGTTCTGGCACCAGTTTGCAGCCCACATCTGGCATTTCCTCCCACCTGTGCAGTACCTTCAGAGCCAGATGTTCATAAGACTCCACTATCTGATCTGAAACATGAAAGCATTCTCTCAGCACAACACTTGCAAGTCACACTATGAGAATATTCATCTTCAGGAATCCTTTTTTCCCCAATGGAATTACTGTTACCCTCATCAACAAAAACGGTTTTGCCAGTGTAGACTTTTTCTCCAATGCTGATTCTCCCAGGAGTGAAACGGGGGTTATCAAGTCTGTTTTCCTTGCAGAGCTTAATCAGCAGCTCAGTTGGCTTAATACAGTCTCTCCATGCATTGTATCCATCACTAGCAATAAAAGAAAAAAATAAGCATGTAAGTACAAGTTGTCATAGTTGGTTAGAAAAAATCAAAATCGAAGTTCTTTATATAACGAGTTATGTAATAATTAGGTGTATTCTCACATGGCATATTCAGCAGGCAGCCCACAAGTGGCACGGTGTCTGCTGAAAAAGCGGTTCTCCAAATCTATGTTTGTCTCACCAATCAAATCATCACCACCAACAACATCGTAGTCATAGATGAGAATCCTCAGTAAAGATTCCTTGGGGAAGGAGGCCTGAATTTCAAAGGACCTGACAGAAAGAAATCTATCACTCCACAGGTCTTTGTAAATAACAGCACTTTGTCACAGTGGAACATGTGACATTCTCGCTTTTTGATTAAGTGGTCAAATCCTTACCTCCCAAACACTGGGTTGAGTTGTTTGGGGATGTAGTTGTCTCTGTCCTTGATGACAGTTTTACCAAGTTTCAGCACAATGTAAGGATCTGCCTTGCCATCAGGATCAGCTGGATGGAGGTTGGATGCCTAATATATTTTTAAATATTATTGCATTTAAAGCAGCATGTCACACAATCCACAGTTCAATCTTTGATTATTTACAGTGTTTGGAGGAAAATATACTGCATCTTCTAGTATGTGGTAACAGTAAAGAATGTCATAGTAAAATGAATTCCTGCAGACTAAAGTCAGTATAGCTTCAATAATTTTATCAAGCAGAATGAGGAAATTGCTCAACTCCAGAACTAAAAAAATCAATTTATGGGTGCCAAGACGTAAATATAAACTTGTACTATCTGCTTCATATCTGCTTCATAATGCTTCATTTCTTTAATATTATATTGTACTTTATTTACGTTATATTGTGTATGTATTGTGTATGACTGTTCTGTATGTCTGCGATGGACTGGCGACCTGTCCAGGGTCTATCCTGCCTTTCACCCGATGACAGCTGGGATAGGCTCCACCCCCCCCCCCCCCCCCCCCCGTGACCCAGAGGGAGAAGCGGCTTAGAAGATGTGTATGTGTGTTCTGTATGTAGACTGTCCTATGAAAACCATCTCTTATGCCTTATGTCAAGATTGGATTCAAAACATTTAAAAAATATTCTATAGGCACCTAATGTTGGATACATTTCTGAATGAGTTAGTTGGATTCTTACAGCAATGATGTAAACTCGAATAAGCACATTCACTGGAGCGTTGGATGGAATCCCCTGGTTTATCTTATACTCCAAGGAATCCAAACCCTTATCCTCACCACCTTCGGGCAGCTTATACAGACAGAACCTGCCCTGTGGAAAGACATTTAAAACATTTAAACAGAAATGTATATATATTTGCTTTTTCATCTAAACGGACTATTTTTCTCATGTGTAATAACAAATATGCAACTCACCTTGAAATTTCCAACAAACCTCTCAACACTATAGCCATCTTCCTCATTTGCTTTGCCACGATACAGTTCAAAGGTTTTCACCCAGTCATCAAAAGGGCCAAACTCAGCCTCAAGCTCTTTGTCATATATCTGTGAGGGGAAGTAAAAGTGCGGGTCATTTTAAATCAAGTGGTTCCAAAACTACATGGTGCTGTGAACAGGCTCTGAATGATGATGCAACAGCAGCGTCAGTACTTTGAATATTACCTTTAAGGTTGCTAATTTGGGCTGTTCACCCACACTCCTGAAGCTCATCTGCTTTTTCCTCTCTTTCATTCCTATAGCTTAAAAGTAAAAAACGCCATTACATGTATGCAATATTCATGTTATGGTGTTATGGTGAAATTCTCCAGAACACTTCTCACAATTCTTTTGCCAGGTGAAGAACACAGTACTATACACTCATTAGCCACTTTATTAGCAACGCCTGCACAGTTTGAGACAACAAACCTCTACGTACAGTCTGTGTTAACCTCTAGCCTTTCATCAGTGGTTACTCTCTGACCACATTGTTTCTTTAGACTGGATATTTTTGGGTGGGGGGGGTCACACAATCTGCAGTGATACTGATGTTTGCAAAAATATTGCCTTGTTAGTACCATGTCAGCACAACTGGTCAGCAGCAGTGCTGTGGTCAGAAACTGACCAATGAAGAATGCTATAGAGTGTGGTGGATAAAATGCAGAACAAAAGGTCGGCTGGTTGTCTACCCATATAGCAAAAACTATAAGGCAAGCCTGAGCTCAGACAATCTGGGGGGAAAAGGGGCAATCTGAGGGTGAATTAAGTTTTATTTATTTGAAACATATTGCAGACACTCACTTTTGTTTCAGAAACAAAGCAGAGGCAGCCTAAAACAGCAGTACATCTGCCCAATTAAATGCACTACGAATGTGACACTTTCCTGAAAACATTCTTTATAGCGTTGTGGTAATGCATGCATTTGTGACAAGTCCACACTGACAATCCCTTCATAGAACTCTGCCCTTGCTGGTAACTTTGAAATGTATTTACAGGCCCTAAATCACTCATAGAGCCCTATAACAAATAATACCCTTATACACTGTACTGCTCATAAGTTGACACAGTTTTGTAACACCTTTTGTAACTGTATCTGTGAATGTGCCTGCAATAAGGCAGTTAGAAGTTATATGGTGGCCGGTGAGTGGAAGTTCACGGTAGGTGTTTCTGAAGTGGATAAAGACTGTACATTCATCTAAATGTGCTGAATCCGTATCACTGAAAACAACAGATAAAATGTCATTGACATTCATTGTTTTATATATAGAAGAAATCTCAAAATAACCTTTTTGGGGAAAACACTACTGTCTTCACACAGTTCTTTTGACCACCACAGAAAACTGGAATGAGAACATGTAACAGACTGGATATTCTCAACTATTCTTACCCATACTGGCTAATCCTTCTGAGAGCAAGTTCTGAAGAGGAGGTACTGTAATACACAACACAGACATGTTTGACGATGAATGAAACTTGTACACATCCAGCTGAGCTAATGGTTAAATAAACTGAGAGGTGAATTCAAATTTCTTACCAGCTTCATAGAGGTTTGGAAATGGGCAGATCTCCCTTTGTTTTGACTATGGATGAAAATGTCACCTGTGAGACCAGCAAATAATAAATACAACACATTTATGATTGTACTGGTGAGAAGGGTTATTCTGACCATTTGGATCTTCTCCACTGAAGCGTAGTACTTAGACCACCAGTCAATGACACAGTCAGCAGACTCGTCAGCAGCAGTGCGTTTCTTCCTTTTTGTAGACCTTCGCTTGCTCTTTCTAGACTCTCTGTCCTGTGAGAAAAAGCCAAAGCTGCACATAAACAGGAGCCCTGAATATGTGAAACATTGAGCCTGTATGTTTGTGTGTTGTCTCTTTTGACCCTGTAAAATCCCAGTTTTGTGCTTATTATATACTAAGGCTTATTTTTCAGTACCTACAGGGAATTCAAGGCATACAGGCTGAGCTATTCTTAGATTATAGAAGTGTGTAATGAAACAGGGCCCGCCGGTGGACCCTGAGCATTTAGAATCAGAACCACTTTATTTCTCCAAGTTTCTAACTAAAGGAAAATGAATATAAAAATACAATAAATACAACAGGATAATGAATAATAAAGAGCCATGGAGGAGCTAAAGAGAAGTGAGAATAAGTACATATTCAGATAAGAATACTACATATGAAGGTCTGATGACATAGCCTATAAAATGACAATTAACAGAATGTTATTTAGGGGATTAACTCACTTTCTTTTCTGGAGGCAATGGCTCAGTCATATGAGGGGGTTTGGGTGTCTCCTCCTGCTCTATGTTGATGTAAATGTCCTCAGTTGATTGTGCTTCAGTGACTTCTGGTCCAGGAAGTGGTGCAGCTATAAATTAACGTTAATTTAGTTTCAGTTGAAGTGATATAATGAGAAATGGTGATGTGGAAGTATAGACTGCCAGTTAAAGGTCTTGGGTCACCTTATCTTCTTATGACATTTTAAAGTTTCTGTTTAATTTTCTTTCCATTTGTTTCCTGATTTGCACTTGGCTGTTTTGACCGGAAATTAAATAAAGCAAGGGTCTCCGACTTTTGCACCCTACTGTATTTGCGAAATTATGTTTTCCTCCAAATAAACCTGGCTCGTCTTTAATATGTTAAGAAAACATTTGAAAAGTTTGGTGTCTCCAAACCTTTAATGGGCAGTGCATGCTATGATACATTCAATGAGACTGCATGGCTAAAATAAAACCCCATTACGCTCTATGATGGTTGGCTCCTGTTGCTGTGGTCTTGAAGGTGGTAGGGATGGAGGGGTGTATTTGAACAGGCCCAGGTTATTTATAACGTGGCTGCCCACGAGAGTGCTCCTGCCAAATGCTCTCCAGTCCACCACAGTGATAGAGAGTGGAGGATGGAGGTATTCGTCTTCAGGCAGCTCCTGCACAGAGGAAGGTCACCATAATGCTGAATGCACAAAACATTTTGAGAACGGAAGGAAATAAGAACATTGTAGGGTGTCAGCATTACCACTTCAAAGGAGTCCACTAGCATGCTGAAGTTTGGGTGGCTCTTGTAGCTCTGTATCATGGAGGAGTTGACTCCTTTTCCTGCACACTCTATGAAGACTTGAGGCCGATCCACAGACAGAAGCTGCACCTTCCTGAGCTCTCTCAGACCCCAGAACAGAACCTAAATCCCACACACAGTTACACATTACAGAATATTACTATTAAGTAAACTTCATTTTTATGACTGCTTTTACATAAACCTGAACAATTTTAAACTCACCTCGATTCTGTACTTGCAGAGCACAGGTCGGATGTAAGAAGGCACATGGAAGATCTGGCCTTCTGGGTCATCTATTGGAGGTAGAGCGTGTTTTCTTGTCTTTGAAACCTAGGGGTTTATCAAGGATTCAGTAACAGCAACAAAATATGACAAGGTGCAAACAAATACATGGAAAAAGCCAGTTTACTGTGTATATTTAAACATATTGCAGATCTGCCAAATGGTCATTTTTCCCATAAAGGAAAAAAAATATCAAATGATTTGCATGGGGCAACAAAAAGACTTGTAAACTTGTGTAATGCTAAAAAAAAAAAAAAAAAAAAAAAAACAGTGGAACATCTCACAACTAATTAACTGGCAACAGGTCAGTAACATGAATGAGTTAAAAAATAAAAATTTAAATTAAAAAACATTTCAGAGAAGCTGAATCTTTTAGAAGTAAAGATGAGGAGGGCTTCACCACTGTGCAGGCAAAGAGTTCAGCAATTCAAGAATAACTTTTCTCAACATCAAATTGCAAAGAATTGGGTGATTTCTTTATATACACCACATAATATCATAGAATCTGGAGAAATCTCTGTATGTATGCAAGAGACTAGGCCGGAAACCAGTATTGGATGGCCATGATATTTGGGCCATCAGGCAGCACTGCACTGAAAACAGAGACAATTCTGTCTTGAACAAAATCACTGAAGCAACACTTGCAAAAACCATCACTTTAGATGCAGTTCATCACTACATCTAAAAATGCAAGTTAAAACTCTACCATGTAGAGAAGAAACCAAATATAAACAAGATCTAGAAATGCCTCCACCTTCTCTGGGCCAAATTTGAAATCTTTTAGGAAATCATGGAGGTTGCAAAGATGTGAGGGACCACCAGGCTTTTTATCACTACCAGCCTCTATGATGGTATGGGGGTGCATCAGTGCACATGGCACGGGTGACTTGATTAAGGGTTCCCAGACCTCTCCCACGACCTCCTGTATTTCACACCTTGTTATAAGTATTAAATAATCTGATCATATGTTTGGTCAAATAGTGAGTGCATTTTTGTATCCAACTGACAAAGTACAGTAGAACACTTATATGTTCTAATCCTTACCTCAATGAGCTCAAAAGCTCCAAGTATATCCCCACCTGACAAGCTGCCACAGAAGAGGGGACTGTACTGCAAAAGAGGGGGTGTATATGGCTCCTCAGCGAGTTTGACCTCTGGGATGGCTACAGTGGAACCCAGATACTCTGGCTTACCCTGTGAATTAGAGAACAGCTATTAAAGGATTTTCACTATAAAGAACTCAACATTTAAAAGTGATGCATGTATGGAAGTAGAAATGGTTTACAATCCTCAAATTTCATGACGTGTGATATAATGCTGCACTCTTCATTTGGAAGAGCACTAGATATATAGTTAAATTAAAAATGATACTGCATATTATACTTAACCCTTTAAACACTCATTTGAAATATAATTTTTAATTTAACTATATTTACACCTGCAGGCAGATCTATAAGTAAATGTGTTTTTTTTTGTGACTTCATAAAAAGCAGTGATTTCAAAACTAGCATTGAGTGAATGATGTTTTGTAACTATGTTTATATACTACAAGTACAAGCAAGGAAAACTGCTTTTAAATGATATAGGCCCTTTACTTATATAGGCCCTTACTTGTCCTTATTTACGGAAGTTGGACAGTAGAGAGACGGTATTTATCCTGAGCTTAACCTACTCAATAATCCACTACCTGCTTATCCAGCGAATTAAAAATCTTCTTAAAAAGATGTAATTTGTGAACAGTGTTTTTTTTCTTCACCAGAGCATCATCATCGTAGACTTCAATAGTAATGAGAGGTGGTTCTTGCTGCAGTTCACTGAGCATGCCATGCAGAGCCAGTCTGTCCATTATCAGCATTTGGTTCCAGGTTGGTGTAAGAGTCTGGTTAATGATCTGGTTAATGATGGAAAAGAAGTTGAATACATTTAGGAACCTTAGCCATTTAAATATAACCTCCACTCTGTGTGAGCTCCACTCTCTCTCTCACTGCTCAGTGTTTAACATATTTTGGAGTGAAAGGACAAGATTAAGAAAACAGTGGCTGATTTCAGTTACACAATTACTGTGCAGATACAACAAAACCCTAACACTATGTACATGTTCAGCTATACATATCTGTCAGTGAGAATCCCATTAGAATGCAGATGCTTACTGCAGTCAGCTGGGTATTGGACAAGAATGAGACCCTTGCGAAGGGGTCTGAGAGGCCCGTGTTGTCTGCTGCGATGAGCCCCCGTGCCTGGTACATGTGAGCCCTCAGCTGAAACTCATGGTGCTCTGGAGACAAGAAGAGAGATCAATTATGATCTGCATTAGCATCTTACAACCACCAGAGGGCTCTACCAAAAATGCCCCATATCTGCTTAATTCCATTCAAATTACTTGTGACTCTGTTACACCTGCAGGATGGTACCTTTGTACAGTAAGCTCTCAGGAGGAGTGCTGCTGCTCTCTTCTAATGATTCCCCCTGCAGTTCGAAGCCTTCTGGGAGATTCTTCAGCATATGGGAGGTGTCTTTGCACTTGCCTAGCCATAGATATACATCCACTTTAGCCTGCACTGCCCAGGTTGCTCCATGCTTCCCAGGAGACTAAGAAAGAAAAAGATATTGTTAAACTTTGGAAATGCTGGAAAAGAGAACTGAACATCCTAAAACATCTGTCTGCTGTACACTCACTGAGGAAAGGAATAGCAGGTTACAAAGTCTGTCAAAAGTTTGAGGACACCTTGCCTTCTTACTGTGTTTGATTGTCACTGTTTACTAAAAATAACCGCAAAGATTTTAGTCATAACATAAAACAGCTGTTCACTAATACTTTGAGTATATTTCTGGCCAAAAAGGTGGTTTAAACACTCAAAGGATTTCACAACAATAGAGATAAAATCCATGGGCTATTATTGCCAAAGCAGTGCTGTGTTCCTTTCAGCTTTTAAAGTTTTCTATTGAATATGATAAGTACTTTTAAACTGACACAGAAAACACGCTTAACTGCGGTGAAAACATTTTTAAGCTGGGTGTCACCAAACTTTTAGTAGAGTGTGTATATATATTGATTCGGATGACCAGTACCTTAAGGAACAGGGTGCTGATCTTGCCACAGTCTCTACCTCTCTCCACAAGATTCTCTGAGTACAGCAGGTTGCGAGCAGGAAGGCGGGAATATGCCACTCGTTTATTATTACTAAGCAACCACACAAATACATCTGGCAGTGTATGCTGGGGCTGAGGCCAGGATGAAAAACAGAGGATGGTATTTTTAAGAGTGTTAAAGACACTTAGATGCGTACTGTAATACTGTACTTAGTGTTCATGCACATGCACACACACAAAGACAAAGCTGCGCACAAGAGTGCTCATAAAAAGCTGTGTAATGACCTCTTCCACCAGAAACCGGATTGTTTGAGTGAGCTTCCGTGACTCTGTCAGCATCTCTTTGATGGTCAGTGCTTTTCTTTTGGGCTCAGTGATGCTCTCTGCCACCTCTACCACACTTTCCTGAAGAAAGGAGAGCAATAAAGAAACAAAGAAGACCTGAAAAAGCATCACGACCAGGCACCAGCTGCACTTCTCAAAGAGTAACAGAAAGGCTTAGGCTGATATGTGGCACTGCCTTCCCCTCACCAGCTGCTGTTTGCACAGGGTAAGTCGCTTCTTATCCAGCATGGTCAGGTGGGCTCCTTTGACCTTCTTTTCAGCGAAAGCAATAAACTCCCTAGAGATAGTTTGCAAAATTGCAATATAAAAACGAGGAATGTTTTACATAAGCAGTAATGTACACAATACCCCAATTACCCCATGTGTATTTAGTCATCTCCAAAAAAAAATGTAAAAATTTTTTTTTTGGAGCTATAAAGTACTGTCTGTTGAGTGTAAAAGTTTGGGCACCCAGGGTCAAATTAAGTTTCTTTCTGAACAGAGAACACACTTCTCCACATATTAAGTTCACTTGCTTAAGTGAATATAATGTAAAAATACAACATGTATACAAAAGTTATGGCACATTTTATACACACACACATATATATATGGCATGTTTTATTTATACAATATGTTAAACTCGACAAGTAAATACAAATGGTGCACTAAAATTTGCTAAATTATAGAAAAACCTTGGCGTGTTCTCTGTAGAGGATGTGTCAACTTATTTATAAAATCAACAAATCATGCAATTTCACAGAAATGTTGAAACCTACAAACAATGGTATGCCCCATGAATTAGCCCTGCTAAAGCATTAGCATGGCTAAATCATTATGTAGTTTCTGACACTTCATGACATATTGTTGTTTCTAAAAACAGAAAAAAAAAAAAAATCAAGCTTCATGATTGCTGTTACTCCTGTTTTACATATATACTATTTGCTATCACTATCACTATAAATCATATAATAACCAAATGTGATTTAGAGAGCTGTTTTGCATTTTATATTTATCGCTTAAGGTCCACAAGTGATGTTTAGGCTCATGAACCAAAAACAATTTAATTTTTCCAACTTTCCTTCATCCCACTGACTGTTACTGTTAATGTGCTTTTAAGACAGATATATGTAAACGCCCCCTGTTCTGATTGGCTGCCCTTATTCAAAAACATTCTAAGCTGAAACACTCCTCATAAATGAATGGGTGAGGCTAACTTGCTGTAGGCTGAATGGGTGGATATATGACATTTAAATATTTTATTTTAAAAAGTGAGAAACATTCAGTTTTCCATGATATGGGCACTTTAAGATGATGCCTATAAGACCTCAGCTGCTCTGTACCTGGCATCTTTGCAAAATTCGTGCAATACAGCATGCATCAGAGGCTCCACTCCTGGCTGCTTCACCTTGTCCATCTGTGCCACCTTGGCCACTCCTTCTTCCTGGATCAGACATAACATTATTATAATCATGTAAGCTCTTAGTTGCTCACATGATGCAAACTGCCAACAGATGTGTGTTAACTTACGAACATGAGTGCTATTCTATCCAGCATGTTAGAATGATGAAGGCGGTATGTTCGGTCCTCCCAGCTGCTCCGCACATGGATACAGGGCCTCCGTGTTGAAATGGGTAAATAATAGTACATCCTGCACACATGAGATAATAACACTGCACATAAACCCTTTAAAATATATTTACATTTATGGCATTTGGCAGGCACTCTTAAGAGTGACTTACAATTTGATCATTTTACACAGGAAGGCAAAGGTAGTGTTAGGAGTCTTGCCCAAGGACTCTTATTGGTATAGTGTAGGGTGTTCACCCAGGTGGGGATTGAACAACAGTCTACAGCATAGAAAGCAGAGGTGTTACCCACTACACTATACCAACCATGACTGATATTGGCGTGCTAGATATTGGCATAAGAGTACACAAGTGAGCCTACCTGTTTCCGTCTCCAAGAAGAGGCTTCTCTGGCCGTGTGGTGGACTTGCAGGACGCTGATGACTGAGCTTCCAGAAGAGGGACTGTCATGGCTCCTTCTTGACTTGAATGATCATATCCCTTCTCTGCCTTTTTCTTAGAAGCTGGTGTAGCAACACCATCTATCAAGTTACCAAAGTTTCCTGAAGAATCAAAATACAAAGCAAGTATAAATTCAGTACAACAAGAGACTAGAGAACCATATGTTCAATGAATTATATATAAATTTAACCAGATGTACCAATAGTGAACTCAAAGCTGATGGGTTTGTCTCCAATCCTCCTGTCAATCAAAGTAGCCTCAAATAAAGCACCAAAGAGCAGAAAGCTTTCCTTGTCTTCATTGCTGACCTTGTCAAACAAAACATTTAAAATAAATGCTTCTATTTAGAACCATTTCCATTCTTAATGGTTCTTTGCATGGTGTAGTGGTTCTTTAGATCAATAGAGAACGTGTTGTATATGGTTTGATAAAGCAGTGGTTCCTGCACATGTATATGTTTTATGGCCAAAACAGACCCAATTCAACTCAGGTAGGGTTTGTTAATTAACAGATTAGATGTATCAAGTGTGTTGGCAGCAGGGCAAACACTAACACTAACACCATGTGTGGGGCAAGGGTGCTCCAAAACCAAAGTTGGGAACCACTGCTATATAGCACCAACAAGGGTTCTGCTATTGTTACAAGCCTGACATCATAGGGTGGTTGGTGTAGTGTAGTGGTTAACACCTCTGCCTTCTACGCTGTAGACTAGGGTTCAATCCCCCACATGGGTAAGAACCCTACACTATACCAATAAGAGTCCTTGGGCAAGATTCTTAACACTCCCTTCGCCTACTTGTGTAAAATGATCAAATTGTAAGTCGCTCTGGATAAGAGCGTCAGCCAAATGCCATAAATGCAAATCATAACAGTAGAATAACCCTTTTTTGTTGCTACATTTTCAAGTTACATTTTTATACTGAAAGTATAAGTTCTTTACCATTTGTGGGGGGTCCACAGGTAGCACCATGACCCCCATTTTCTCCTCCTCTCCTCCAACCGCTCCTCCTGTCCCAATTTTAGGGTCTTTACCAGCAGTTTTCCCTCCCTTCACATCTTTCAAAGGCATCTTCAGGGAGAACACAGACTTAGACTCAACTCCTCCTGTTAGGATCTCTACAGCCAGCTGGATGTACAGCCTTCCTCTGTAGGACACTCCTTCACCTATTCCCTCGTTCATATCTTGGCTGTCATCCACTAGCATGGAGTTACGAGGTGAACCATAGATGTTAATCCATGACGGCCCAAATGTGGGGAGGAAACCTAGGTAGGAAAGAGAAATGATGAAAAATGCAGCTTAAGCAGCCTTAAATGCCAGTAAAGATGCATCTGGTCAAATTTAGCATAGTGAAAAAATTATACAGTACTATGCAACAGTCTTAGGCACCTAAGCAAATTGCTTAAAACTATTCATCTGGACAATAACTATAGTATTTATTTTCTTGTAAGAACACAATATAGCATTAAATGAAATACACAACAACAGGTTTGGTTCCAGATTTCTCTTTAATTCCCTCAGGAATCACATGGATTTGTTAAATTCCATCAGCAGCACATCTGATTTACTTTAATAAAGGACTGAGGACCAAAGCAGGTACTGGATGGTAGACACAAATAATACTAGGCTTCCACAATTTGGAAATAAAAAGGTTTGTTAAACGAAGATACTGACAAGATCATAGAACCAACTGGTTTTATATTAATAGATTATGCATAAAATATAAAAAATTGATTTTTATTCCAAAATTAGCATTTTTCTGAGCAACGAAAGCTTACTGTCCAGATAAATGGCTTTTTAAATAGATTTTCCCAGGTGCCCAAGATGTCTGAAATTAAATAATTTTACAATAACATATGAGAAACACGTAATATTTCATGTGTTGTGAAAATTCTACATTTCTTTCTTTCTTAAAAACTTTGAGCAACTGATCTGTACCCTTATCTCCATCTTGGTCATTAGAGATTCTGCGAAGATCGATGTAGTGAGTCCCAATGGCCACATCATTCATGCTACCTTCGTCCAGTACCTGGATCTTCAGTCTCTGGCACAAAGGAGGAAACATCTCCTTAAACACCACCTGCTCATTCCACTCAGGGTCCGCTGTACTCTTCTGTGTGGATGTCCGTGCCTGTTAAAAGCAAAAGAGTCAAACAAGGAAGTTGAATAGTCTGTTATAAACATCTCTGTTAAAGCTTACCAGAAGTAGATACATTTGCTCAGTTACATGAACTCAAGTACAATTATGATGGACTTATTCTTTCTTGAGTACTTTTCAAATCAAAGTATTACATCGATTTCCACTCAAGTATATTTGTGAGGTTACAAATTAGTGCTAAATACTTAGTTACTAGCTCCTTTTTGTGGTTAATGTCATAACGCTACACTCATAACAGTGTCTGTTCAGTCACACCTCTGACTTTGCTTGAGCATATTTTTAGTCCATCAAAAAAAGAGGAACCTTCTTTTTTTTAAAGGTACTTTTACATCTCTTTGAGTCATTTTTTCAGTGATGAAACAATATTTTTAGTTGACTGTGGGTTTAAACTACTCCACCCTCCAGTGGTCACTGGACAGTTGAGTTTATTCAGTACTGCTCAACAGTAAATGCTACTTGCTAAATAGACTCACCACTTGGCCAAAGAACGATACCACCACATACGGATCTATGAGGGCTGTGTTGTCACTAACAAAGGCTTTGGTTACATTGGCCATGATGCTCGAGTTCATTCTGGGAAGACCCTCTGCTTTGTACACTTTCACATAATAGGTAGCCCATGGGCGCATAGACGGGAAACCTTCAGGCAGCAGTGGGTTCCTGGATCAAAACAGCAGTGGTCATTGGAGAAGGTCAGTGTCTGAGTAATATAAGCAGTAGGGTATTCCAGTGAGGCAAGGCGGCTAATCATAAACCATCTCAAACGGAAGACATATCACTGCTGTCGGAATAAAACCTCATATCTCCATTTTTGTCGTTTTCCAGTTTTTGACCATTTTAAAATGCCTGTTGTCCTTTACATTGGATGTACATTTTATGATGAATGGACCAAAACAAATGGAACAAAATTACTTAGGAAAAAAAGTCTGATTCCATTGACTCACATTAAAAGTAAAGTATGTTTTTCCTTCTCCTTTAAAGTTACCATTCTGGAGATACAAGGTTTTGCTCCAACAACTGCGATTTGCTTCTTTGAGAGTATACTAAAAGGAACCCTGCATGAGCACATATAGGAGTACAATATACATATAGTGTTAAGCCCATTCCCTATTTTGCCCTGTATAAACAGAAAATAATAAATAAAATGAGCAATTACTTCTCTATCTGCTCTTCAGCATCACTAAACTTCTGAGAACGGGAGGACAAATCCCCTTTCCCTGTCACGCAGATGTCACACTTCAGGTGACCTCTGACCCCTGTGCTGATATCTGTAGGATCAATAAGTGCTGCCCACTTATTGACAAATTGATGACCTGGTACAGAAAAAAAGGGACTTTAGATTTTGAGAATAATAAGACTGAAGAACTCTTTCATTTAAAAAGGAGAGATATTACCAGGCTGGTTGTAGACAGTTCCAACATCAATCTTGAATGTCCCAATACAGTAGCTTTTCATGATCTTTGAATGCATCACCTATGGAAAAGATCATGTCAGCACACAGAAATTAAATGTGGGTGGCACAGGCTTAGGAAAAACTTGATAAACTGTAATTAAATACTTACTGTTAGTTTAATGACTTTGTCAAAAAAGATTTCTTGGTGGGCAAAGAAGTCAAACACAAAGTACTGTTGGGAAGTAAACAGCAATTTAGTTACATAGTATATGACCCAAATCCACTAAAAATATCCAATGGTGAAGCTATGAAGCAAAGGCAAGCCACCTCATTATAAAATGGTGCATTTGTTCCCTCTTTGACTGAAGTTTGTTTCTTTTCATCTCCGATTTCAATCACCACACTGGGATCAATGTTCTCGCCCACCAGCTGTCTGGCTTCTGTGATATTGATGGAGATCTTTGGAGATTTTGTCACAAAGACAGTCATTTCTTTATCAACTCTGCACTCCATCACCATAATCAAACACTAAAATGAAATATTCTATAGTGTAATGAGACACTCCTGTCTCAATATAAACTGTAATGTCGCCTCTACCTGGAAAGCCTGTGGCCTGCTCTCACTTTCCAAAATCTTGGCTGCAGGCTTGGCTCTGTAGAACAATTCAAAAGGCAACAATCATGTTAATACATATGTGAAAAAGTACTAGTACTGAATTGGGTAAATAAGGGAGAGTTTGCTACCTCTTCGTATTAGTCACTTGTCTAAAGTGGAGGCAGAGAGGTACAGAGGGGCCAGCTTCACTGCCACGTTCAAGGTTTTCATGGTCTAAAACTGGCGTCTCATCAGGAGTAGCTTCAACTTCAGATTCATCTAGAGGGATTATGTTTAATAAAAGCCATGTTAATCTACAAGTACAGTTACAGCAGTCATCTTATATCTGAAATCCTGGATCAGTTTGCAGTCTGTCAGCCATCAACAATTACATGGTGTTAAACCCCATTAAGGGCTCAGCATCTTTACATGAGCTTGTGTTTGCTTTGAAGGCTGTACCTTGAGCACCTTTGTTTGCAAAGACTAGACCTTTGCCAGCTTTCTTTTTCCTCTTCTTCATTTTTATTCCAAATACATTTTTGCTGAAAAACATGAATACATTTTGGTCTATGTAATATACAAATGTATTTCCCTTTTTTTCTCTCTCTCTCACATACAGAATCTCATGAGGAACATGTGGGATCTGCACATCAAATCAACAACTAGATCTACTTTACAATGTGGAAGTGAAATCTAATTTCTGTATTTCATTAATCATATAATAATACTTACCTTTGCAGTGGTGAGCCATCTTTCTCTTGATCCATCCTTTCCTTTCGCAACAAATATCAAAATACAAGTGAAAGCTGGCTATTAAAGTCCATCAGCCCACAGGGAATATGAAAGATGCCTATACAATGGCTTTCCAAGCGAATTAATGAATGCATTGCTTGACACCTCCTCAATACAGACAGTGCAGCGGAATTAATACACCCTCCCTCTCACGTCTATTTGACTTTCTGTGGCAAAAGGATAAACAAGGGCGGTGTTGAGAGACAACTGCATATTTGTGGACACTGAAGCGAACCACCTGCAACATGATGCAGCAGCAGTATGACCATTAGAAAAGACAAAACTATCTACCAAGAATTTGTTTATTTTTGTAGAGAAAGTCTAGTTCAATCAGTGAAAAACACGGGTGATCCAACTACCTAAAGAAAAAATAAAGAAAGAAATAAAAAGCATTACACCATGATAGTTATTTTAAATCCTATATATATATATATATATATATATATATATATATATATATATATAGGATCCTAACTGACATTTCTGCTAATATTATATATATATATATATATATATATATATATATATATATATATATATATATATATATATATATACATATATATATATATATATATATATATATATATATATATATATATAAAATATTAGCAGAAATGTCAGTTATTAACCTTTTTTTCTTTTGTAAAAGAAACTGTGTTTTTATTGTTGAGGTCATAAAAGTACTTGACATATGGCACTGGACACAGTAACCATGGCCTCTGTTCTGTTTACTCTACTCATAGAAGCATCTAGGACTGATGTCTATAAATAAGATCAAAAAAGATCTAACTACAACTAAACATTGACAGAACACAACAGTATGCAATCAATGACTTTTAACAATAACAAATTATAAACCACTGAGGCAAATATCCGTTTGATTATGTCTGATAACAACGATATAGTGACTGTAACAGTAAGGAGTAAATATAGTACATTATAAGTCATCTAACCCTGCTTAGATAGGGACACTATTTGTTGAGTGAGACCAGGATGTGTGGAACTGGTAGGTGAACAAATACACCCCTGGTAAATATGCAGATCAGAGCACCTGATATTATGAACTTTGTTCGTACAGACTGTTTTATTGTGGCTGAGTAAAAGCACATAGTTTAAATGCAGGTTTTAGCACACACTATTTGTATAAGCAATATATAATTCACTTGATATATGTCACAGACTGGGCTGGGTTAAAGCAGAATTTCTGGACATATCAACTGGTTTGAATATGAATCTTATACATAGAACATGACTGCAAAAAGGCAACTTCTTAGTAAAAAGTTTTTTTTTTTTCTTTCAGTCCGACATTGTAAGATGCTAGTGTGGCATAAGAAAATAATCCCTTACAGCAGATTTACAGTAAACTTTCATTCTTCATCCATCCTTCATCTTTCTTCCAAAAAATCTGTCTGTTTTCTAAAACCACTGAAAGCAGAATAAATGGAAATGACAGTGCCTAGTTTAAATCAGCCTATCACACTCAAGCTGAACTCTTGTTCGTAGAGCTGGTGTATTCTTGTTATAGTGCAGGCCTTTAAGGGGATCAGCAATAGGGTTCACATAAACCTGAACATCCATCACTGACATCTAGTGAGAGCAACAGCGGTGCATATTCTGTCCAGTGAGTGTATATATCATAAATGACGCATATATATTCAACGGTTCTGGCGCCTCCATGATTACAGCCCCTTCGCTGTCTTTCTTGCTATTATGCATGCAGCGTGTGGACTCTTGTTACAGTGGAAGCTCTCAGGAGGAATTGCATTCATCCTGAAGTCTCTTGGGAACACCGTCCAGGCCAGTCTGCTGAAGGCATTGAATAAAGATGTATTTGAGTTAGAGAGCTACCCTCACAGATTCTCTCATCCGCATGTGGTGCATGATCAGCCAGCACCACAACAGATCTCTCTCTCACACACACACACACACACACACACACACACACACACACACACACACACACACACACACACACATACATACATACATACATACATACATACATGTTTTTTTCACCCAAAGAATGACATGCACAAATCTTTTCAGTGTTAACTCCTTACATGCTACAGAAAAAGGCCAATATTCACAATAAAGCCCCCTTAAGTCCTGACCAGTCATTGAGTGGCTGAACTATCTGTAAATGTTTGATGCAAAGAACAGGATGACTGCTTGTGACCCTCAGTGCAGACGTTACCTGACAGTGTTCTGTAGCTGAATATCTATGAAAAAAATTGATAAGCAGATGTTGAATGAACAGAACAAGAACTCACGGGCTGAAGATACCAACCACATTCATCAGAAACGGAGTACACCAAGGCTGAGGGCAGCATGAATGACCTGGTGTTCGAGTACCAGTGGTACCAGAATGCCACAGCAAAGAAAGAGGGAGAGTTCAAACAAGAAGTCACAAGAAATCAAGTTACATTACAGTCAGGTATTTAGCAAAGTTTAAAGCAAACTGTATGTATTGTTGTGGAAGTGAGAATGTTCACTTTATTAATTTGTTGTCTTCTTTTTATATAAGTTATATTACACTAACCATGTGTTTAGACAATTGTTTTCGCATGTTAACTGAGTTCAGACAGACTTTTGCCAAATTTGAAATATTACACCACTTGAGTCTAATAATGTTGAAAATACTGTCAGTTGTGTTCGTGTAAAAATAATAATGTGATGCAATAATTCAAGCTAGTTTTAATGTTTTCTTTAAAGCAATATGGATCAAAAAAGCTGAAATTTTAGTGTATTAAACAATGCCATGTATGATCACATTTAATCTTCCTAAAAAATATGGATGCTTTCCAAATAGATTAAATCCATTACCTGCATTAATATTATCAATGTGCAAACAAGATAGTAAACAAAAAGTCAAAGAGGTTAACTGCTCACAGTATAGGCACAAGCTTCACTGCCTCCTTTTCAATGAAATAATATAAAGTTAAAGGAAACATAAAGCTTTAGTAAACATAAACATGCACTGCTGCCTCACTGTCCAAACTTACCACCAAAAATGGTCAATGTGTTAAAAAGGCGTGGTCATGAAACACTTAATTTTTAGGCCAGGAATCTAATACTGTACACTAAAATGATGCAAGTAAATTACAGGGTGGCCATGATTCGCATATTGTAGCTGTCCAAAAAAAAAAAAGAAAAACCCAAACAAAAAGAATTATCGCCATTTCTTGCGATTTTTATTTCTTTATTTATTTATTCATTCTTACATCATTTCAGCTCTTTACATTATGGCTTTTACATTATGTGAAAATTTCATGATGAACGAACCAATAAAATAGCTTGGAATAAAATCTTTTTACATTAACTTTAATATTTTAGGTTAAAGGTTTTCATTAAAGGTTTCCCACTCTACTGTAAAGTCTTTGTGATTTGATGATATGAATGCTGATGCAACAAAAGCATTTTTCTTAAGAAATTATACAAATACACTGTACATTTTATGTATATATCATA
>NC_051216.1:18288400-18405900 GCF_015220715.1 Pygocentrus nattereri | reverse complement strand
AATCTGCCCTTTCTTGTCATCACAAGCAGAAAATACCCTGTTCATTTACAACGGGCAGGGCTGATACTCGTCGCTCAACAAATATTGATAATGCATCATAAACCGTGGCTGTCTCTTGGACTGTGGCGATTTTCTTGAAGGTTCCTATTTCAACCTCCTCAATTCTCTTCTGTAAGAATCGTGGCTTTGGGATCATGGAACCCTGTGAAATTTTAAAAAACATGATTCTTAAAGTCTACTGTGAGGAAGTGAAATATTTAATAGGATTTAAAGATGTATATTTTTAAAAACTTCTCACAAAGATGTGAAGGAATTTCAGGATGCGTTTGTGGGTCAATATGTGCAGAACATTCCCTGATTCTGGATCTATGACAGGCAGCCTGTGAATCTTGTTCTTCAGTAAGGAGTAAATGGCATCAAAGAGGCTGATGATGGAAAACAACTCTGTCAACTCTCTGGGCACTGGAGAGAAAGAGAGAGAAAAAAGAAACAGAAGACTGTTGCAGAGGCACTAGTTTTACCTGGAGTCAGGGGTGATGCTGATCAGAGAAGTGATGGAATATTGAAGGTAGACCTCTGGAACAGGAGAGAAGACAGGAGCTGTAAAAAAAAAAAAAAAAAAAAAAACTACAAGCCTGATATGAAACGGGTAACTGAATATTAACTATACACAATCACCTCTCCAGGTTTCAATCTTGTGCTCTTCCAACTCATAGATCTGAACCTAAAACAGCAACGGAAAAGCAGAACACATTAATGGAAGGGCTTAAACCTTGGTTTTGTACATAGATTTACCAAAACAAGGATATTTAACTTGAAAAATAATTTGTTTCACCTGAAATACTTACCATGGGTGATTTGTAATATCGGTGGAGAATGTTAATAAAGTCTGTTATAGTAAGCATTCCTGGAAAGATATAGGTACAGTAGAGATACACATTTACAAGGCGGTTTCACTAAATCACCTGATATTACATATTTCTCCCACAAAAATGTGGCATTCTGGCTTAAGTTTAATGCAACCACTTGCATTACTGTAAAGTCATGTAAACTCATATGTTACTGTTCACACAACGAAAGCTTCTCACACCTCAAGATCCTTTTTAGAAGGATCAGTTACCTAGTGTAGTTGGGTGACTATTAATACCCTGGGGAGGATCTGGAGATTAGATCACCCTCCTGCCATTTCTAGAACACTGAGAACTAGAACATGTCTTAAAACTTTGGGACCAGATGAATTGTTTAATAGAAAATACTTTAAAAAGTGCTGAGCTGGGACCTCTACTTAGGTATAATGAAGAAATAATAATAGTGAGAAAAGTCCAGCATTAAATAAATATATGATGATGAAAACTGACCCCTTTCTTACAGCCTGTTTCATGTTTATGTCACATGGATGTGGTTTTTCAAGAACTTTACTATGCATTCAGATGAATAATGAAAAGGATAAAAAACAACATATTTGCAATAGATTAAAACAATTTAACCAATACATTTTTGAAAGAATTTCAGCTTAAACTCTGCATCATTCAGCTTGACTAACACTTCCCGCAGTGCTCAATATACATTTGCAAGTTACGGTGATTTACTCGGTCAGTAATCTGATTCACGTTCATAAATGACTAACCTTTAAAGGTTAAAGTGCATGGCAGTGAGTGCTCAGGTCCACTTACCTACAAAGCACTTTTGCCTGTTGTCCCATAAAGGTGCAGCTCTGACTCCATTAGCAACTAAGGCGAAGAACGCCTTTTTCACCTACAGTGAACAAACACAAAATGCACATAACTAAAAGCTCACACTTAGCTTACACGCTAAGAAGTGAAACCTGAGCTCCACTGCTAATATACAGTACCAGTCAAAAGTCTGAGTACACCTGACTGCATATGTTTCTCAAACTTATAAAGACATTCTGATCTAAAGGCTTATGCTTAAATTCCTAAAATCTATTTATATATATATATATATATATATATATATATATATATATATATATATATATATATACACACACACATACACACACACACACGCACACAGGGTGGGCCATTTATATGGATACACCCAAATAAAATGGGAATGGTTGGTGATATTAACTTCCTGTTTGTGGCACATTAGTATATGGGAGGGGGGAAACTTTTCAAGATGGTGGCCATTTTGAAGTCGACCATTTTGGATCCAACTTTAGTTTTTTCAATGGGAAGAGGGTCATGTGACATCAAACTTATTGAGAATTTCACAAGAAAAACAATGGTGTTGGGCCGTTCAATTGGCCCACCGCGACCAATCCACTTTGGAAGCTGGCACATTCCCTGAGTTTTTCCAGCAAGATGGTGCACCACCACATTATGGGTGTCAGGTCCGAGCATTCCTAGATGAACAGTTTCCTGGAAAGTGGATTGGTCATCGTGGGCCAGTTGAATGACCTACCTTCCTGCAGAACCTAGTTCCAACCACAATTCGCCACACCTGCTCCAGTTAATGACGCCCCCCCCAAAGTCTTGATTGGCTGGATAAGATGCATTAGAGTTAAGTAAGGCAAGGTAAGTAAGTTAAGGATGAGTCAGCTTATTGGATACAAGCTGGAACTAAACTCTGCAGGAAGACTCAAGGTTGGAGACCATTGCTCTAGAACATCCATAAAGAGTTTTTTTTTAGGTCACCTGCAGTGTTGTATCAAAAATGAGCAGTTTGGAGCTGGTTGGAATGGCGTCATAACAGCAGTGGTTCATGAAGAACTTGGTGTAGACGTCTTCATCAGGATCTCGAGCAGGTTCTGTAGAAGAAGGCAGCGGAGGAGAACCCTGCTGCAGGTCGGTCAGTCTGACTCTGCAGTCAGTACAGGCACAGACTGCAGTAGGGGCTATTACATAATCAGGTTTTACACTTTTTAGCAGCATTATCATAACTTGAAAATTGATTTCCCGTTTTCGATAATAAACAGTATTCCGCAAAAGTCAGAGAACGGCCTTCATTTATTAAATTTCCAGTCAGCATTTCAGCTTTGGCTTCATGGCTTTAGTGTTTCAAAGAAAAAAAACTCTGCAGGGATGCTTTTCCACACTTCCAAAGTTCAGGCTTAGACGCTGCTTCTCACAATCCAAACACTTGTTAATATCTGGACTCTGGGGTGGTTGGTCTGTAGTTCTAAGTACATCAGAAGCTTCTTTGTTTGATTTGTGGATTTTCTTCTTTTATGTCTTTTTTTTAAACAGATTCTTGACCGCTACACATCCTTTCAGACCCACAGTACTGTGTCTTCGCATAGTGGAAGGTGTCAGGGTTTTTGAAGAAATATGTCCTTAAATCACTGTTTAATAAAAATTTTGTAATTATCTTTAATAATTTCCAAGTAATAAGGGTTCCTAAGGAAGCTAGAAAAAACAGTTCTATTGGTAACCAAGGTGATTTCAGGAAGTATTAAAATAGGTGGAGCGATGATCTCACCCCCAGGGGTGGGGGGGTGATAACCTCGCCCAAGAGTGGTGTAAAGTGGATGCTTTTTGGCGCTTTGTCGTCACATTGGAACTAATAAATGAAGAAGACCTTTTCTTCCTTCGAACCGAACCTGCGGCTGACGTTTGGTTTTTCATCTGACTTTGACTTTTTTGCAAAGATTGATTCTTCACTTTTCTTCAACTTTTACAAGAATGCTTTTTCAATTCTTTTAATTTGCTACTCATCTTTACATTAGAAAACAGATTAGATTAAGACTAAAACTTTGATGTAACTTAAATTAATTAGTAACGTTTTTCCACATCGTCGGGGACTTCGGAGTGGAGGACGGGGGGGGGTCTGGGACCCGACAAAGGACTGACAAAAGTGTGGATTTTTCAGATCTCAAGCAAGAGTGGAGCTTGATTTTCTCCTCTCTCTCTCAAAGATGAACGCTTGTAGTAAAGTTTATCTGATGGTGACCGTTATGGTGGTCTTCCACACATATTCCACTTGTGCTTATTTTTAGTTGACTTTCCCCATGCTTTGGGTTATTTTATAAAATCAAATTAAATATATCTTTCATTAGAAATACATCCTGAAAATATAATAACAATTTAATTACATTCAACAACAACTTAGACAACTCTCTGACTTTTGCACCATGCTGTATGACGTTTTGTTAACTTTAGAAATAGAAAAGAAGAACATGATCACAATCAGTAGATACCTGTCCTCCTCATTGTAAGCCCCTCATCTTCCGTGAAGGGAATCTGGGAGATGTTAAAGAACAAATTTTATATTTTATAAAAATAAAAAAAAATTATATATATATATATATATATATATATATATATATATATATATATATATATATATATATATATTTAATACTGTTACACTAAAAAGGTGGGGAAACAAAAGTAAGCCTCACTGCAAGCTCATATCTATCACTGAACTATCACACGATTACAGCAACATATTGTATCCCTGTTGCCCTCAGAGAGCAATAAGGTAAATCCACTCAACTATCTACTATATCTATTTCTTAGCGTTTACTTGTGTGTGTTTAAAAAGTAAACAGTTGAAGTATGCACACTGGGTCACTTCAGAATGTGTCATTTTATCCAAACATTTACTGTGTCTGGTGGAGCAAAGTATAATATATAGTGAGATCACAATCTCACTGGCCAAGATTAAGCAAAACACACTGCTGGGCACATCTGATGTACATGATATCTGCAAAGCCACAATGACAACATATTAGTCTTTAATTGTACACACAAAATGTAACTTCTTTGTAGTGTCCCTCTATGACCATGAACTTGGCCCTCTCACAGGGTTTTGGCGAAGAGTGTTTACCAACAAACAAACCAAATTTGAACTGAATGCCTTAGTCGCATCACACTCCTGCATTTCCCATACATGTTCTCTACCACAGTACATATCAATTTCAAGCCGATACTGACAGCATCCTTGAAGGTGTCAGTAGACAAATCTTGGGCCAAACTACTGCACCTGTTGCTTGAATAAGTTTATCTTGCTCTCTCGCTCATGCAGATTTTGCTCAGTGTCTTACCTCAGGGACAGGGTCCATGTCTCTGGTTAGGGTCTCAGAGGTGAGGCTGAGAGTGTGGGTCAGTGGAAGTCTTTACTGACTATACTGCTGTGTAATAACCATGCTCCAACTCTGCTCTAGTCCCCCAGAGCCTAGAGTACCGTTGCAGGGTCTAAATCAGGAGATGGCATCAGGCATGCAGAGGGGCTAACCAGGCTGGTGGGGGAGGGGAATTGCAGATTAGAGGCTGTGTGTATACAGCAAACCGGGTGGGCTACAGTGCTCAAATTACCAGTCAGGACCTGGTATAATAACTTTGGCTGGGAAAGAGATGTTACAGACCATGTCATACCATACTGAAGAGTGTGCAATCAAAAAGGGCCAAACTTGCACCACAACATCCAAAACAGAATGGGGCATATAGTATTTACGTTATGATTTGAGCCATCTTGAACACTCATTTAACCTGATCTTTGCCAAGATGGCACTGATGTTTAAGACTATTAAATTCATTTATAGCTTATGTCATGGGGGGTCATAAACATGGCCCAGATGATCTCATCGGCTGCCCACTGCCCTGCTTGGAGGACCTGTTCAGCTCCTGCTGCCTCAGCAGGGCAGCCAACATCCTGAAAGACACATTTCACCCAGGACATCATCTGTCTGACCTGCTGCCCTCTGGTAAACATTTTAGGTCTATCCCATCCCGGACAAGCAGACTTAAAAACCCCTTTTACCCCAGAGCCATACGGGAACTGAACACTTCCAAACACGCACACCGACAAGGACTTTCTATAGAACACAGAACACCACTACAACTCTTTACAGGCACTGACTTCAGAGAACACTTTACACTGTTCCACTCTGAACTGAACCTCTGTTCTATTTATCATTCATTTGTTCTCGAGTGTGCAATGTATAACCTATATTCTTTCTGTGCAATAATTCTTACTGTGTGCAATATCATATGACTCTATAAGCTATCCAAGGAAGGTGCAATAACTGCAACCTCACTTGTCTATTGAGAATATAGTTTTATAGACCTTTTTTCTTTATATTTAAGATTTTTTAAATGCTTTTTCCCCCCTTAAAAACTGCACTTCATATATTTTAGCCTTATGTTTAATTGTTTTGCATGTAGAAAGTGCTGTTGGACTGCTGATCAATTTTGGTGTACACTGTGCAATGACAAAGGCATCTTATGTAAACTAGGTAATTTAAAAGTGCTGGTATTTGTCCTACTGAGACTTTACAAATGGCATAGGGAAACTTTGATATTCAGTTTTGTTCTCTACATTCTTCCCTTGTAAGATTTCTTACTCAGCAGCTGGTAGCAGGGAATTTCAGCATGCCAATATAGAAGTGGCTATTTTTACCTCCTGTATCCTGATGGGTTGTGTGGCTTTATGCTTCTGGCATTCAGCTCTTTCAGCATGACTGGGCACTGACGAGGTTTCTCAGACTGAAAAAAAACCCTGTGTGAAGCATTAAGAACTGAATTGCAGAATTGGACCGATACCTACTCACTGATAAGTACAATAAGTGGCAAGTAAAGCTCCAAGTGTTAGTAGCTAAAGCTCAACATCCCTTGAGAGACCTTACTGTTATGGCCACCAAGCCAAAATACTGACCTGACAGTATTCCAAGAACTGGTCATAGCAGCTGCTACATAAACAGAAAAACAACCACCAACACAACAGAGACTAAGTTTCTGTAAACAGACTCTCACGTCAGGCACAAATAATTACAAATCCCTCTAGTACATCACATTCTTGAAACAGCATTACTGTATAAAATCAAGTTGGTGACAAAAAAAAAAAAAAAAAAAAAAAAAAACCCAAACAGTCAAATTATTTTCAAATATTTTTAATGTGAAAATTCTAAAACCTGAACAGTTAGTTTCTTTTTTTGGAAAAGGCTGATAATGATACATTTCTTTAGATTTTTGACCATTATTTTTATTATTATTATTATTACTACTACTACTACTACTACTACAACAACAACAACAACAACTACTACTGATGAAACTACTCAAATTCAGTTGCCAGTTGAGAGTAGTACTGACCCCAACAAAGGGCTGACCTAAAATGTAAACAAACCAGAAAAGGAATCTCATTGGCTCATGCTCACAGGCATGACTCCAGATTAGCTCCTCCCAAAAGAAGCAGAGGTTGCATATACAAACACAGTATATAAATATATTTCTGTGCTTTCAAGAACTCTACAAGGCTTTCCTTAAAACGCACATTAGTTGAGAAAACATTTTCGTAATTAAAACGGTCATAAGTTTGACCATTAAAGTCTCCTACACTTCCACTTCAGATTTCTCTCATCCATTACCCAAGCCCGAACCCCACTTCCTGAGGGGGTAAAATTATACAGCTGAACACACTAACAACAGAACATGAGAAAATAAGTGTTTATCCAGCAACTATATATCTGAGTGTATGTAAGTTTGTGTGTGGTTGGAAGCCCTGGATGTCAGCTGTTCTGAGACCACATGGCTAATCTCACAGGCAACTCTGATGAAGCTGGCTGTCACTGGCCAGGCTAGGGCTGGGGCTTGGGCTTAATGAACCCAGCAGGCGCATATCTGGAAGACTGGAAGTGACTGAATGAACCTCATGATCAGACCAGCCATCATCATCATCATCATCATCATCATCGTCATCGTCCAGCATGGACCTCAAACTCTGACTCGCCAGAACACTGCAGGAGACAAGGCAGTAAAATAAAAACATACAACCCGAAAAAGGTATAAGATGAATGGATGTGTATGTGTGTTTTTATACCTTGATTTTGTTTGCTCTGTTTTCAATGATGTGGCATTGTGGATATCAGAGCGGTATCCATGGTAGGACTTCGAAGACCACTGGGGTCAGAAACATAAGTCATTCAAATTGATCAAAAAATATGCCATTGCATTAAACTTTTTTTTAAACAAGGTGACAGGCCTGTTGTACACAATTCCCATGCAATTCAAAGCAGATGTATACACACACACACACACACACACACACACACACACACACTTTCTAAGCCGCTTATCCTTCGGCGTAGCGGGGGAGGGGGGGTGGTAGGAACTTTCAAATACAACTCATCATAATACTATACTCAATCTATAATATACTCAAAAAAAATTTGCTCTTTTAGTATTTGTCCAGCATGGTCCTGAAATATGTACAACCCCCCCCCCGTTTTGGCAGTCATGGGCTGAAGGTTAGGGAACCAGCCTTGTGACCAGAAGGTCGCCGGTTCGATCCCCAGAGCCGACAGCACATGACTGAGGTGTCCTTGAGCAAGACACCTAACCCTCAACTGCTCCCCGGGCGCTGTGGGCTGCCCACTGCTCTGGGCAAGTGTGCTCACTGCCCCCTAGTGTGTGTGTGTGCTCACTAGAGTGCATGTGGTGTTTCACTTAACAGATGGATTAAATGCGGAGATGAAATTTCCCCCGTTGTGGGACTAAAAAAGGGTCACTTCATTTAATAAAACTTAATCTCATTATTTCCATGATGTCACCCAACATGTTAATACATTGTACCCCGTGCAAATCTTACAAAACCAAAAGATTCCATTCTATTCCACTTCAGCTTGTTTCGTGTCCAAACAATGCATGAGCCTATGCAATTGAGACTACTGTCTGATATAGTAATACTTACATGATGTGCAGAGTCAGCAAGGTTCCCCAAGTGTACTTTTTTCTGACACAGACTCCTCAGCTGTTCAATACCTAGACATCAATACCAGCACACATCATTAACAGCAAATCATAACCAAACCTCACACACAGCACCAAATTCTTAAGGCATTTAAGTATTGTGTGGTAGATATAATACAAAATACCAGCACACACACACACACACACACACACACACACACACATATTAGGGGCCTACTCTACACATCAGCAGGAAAACACTGGCAGCAGACAGAATATATACAATACTATTCAAGATATTTTTGTCCACACTAAGAGGCTATCAAATGATAAACAATATACTACTCCATTTTAAATAGTTTCTTAAAATGTTATCTGCCTTGAGATTTCCTCACTTTTCAAATACAAGGTATTCTGGATGTTAATTTTATTGTAATGTCATCTACAGCTCTGTTCATCATTCTGGACATATAAACAACTTGTATAAACAACCGAATACACACCTTTGCTCCGGTTCTGGTAGTATTTCTGCTCCCACTGATTGAGGAGGATATTGAGGTAGCGTGGGTGTTCAAAGAAGCGTAGGTAGCGGGAGGAGGCAGGGGAAGGAAAAACACGCTCAAACTCGCCCTGCCGGCTCAGCTCATCTTCACTCTCAGTCAAAACACGCACATCATCTGGGGTCAGCACGTCCAGAACCGTTGAATAAAAATCCTAAAAACACAGTGAGGCATACCAGAGGCTAAAATATACACTTTACACTGAAAATATCTTCAGAACTAATCAGTGTGGTGTGATTGACACTGTGATACCAGAGTTATGCATCACTCACTCTGTAGCCCTAACTCTGAAAAGAATCTCTTGGTTTTAACATGTGCATGTACCTGGTCTCCAAAGCGCTGGGTAAGATAGAAGGCCCTCTTCACTTTCTCATCAGGAGACAAGTCTAATCTTGATTTCTCTCGCACTCCTCCGCACAAACTAAATAACACATTTCAAAGTCACCACATCAGCATCATCACAAATTAAAATTTCATACAAATCGTTCTGGAAAATCAGAAACAAGGCACATTGAGAGCAGAAAAGATTTTATAACAAGATTAGTTTCTGTTCATACAGCAACTGATTTCATTAAAAGATGTCCTGGGGGTTTAACGATACAAAAATATACTGAGACAGCGATATCAGTTGCATCTGTTCATTATGCCATTTAATGAAACTGCACTGACTGAATACCACTAACTCATACAGCATGGTCATGTTCATTAGAAGACAAACTTGAACATGATTTTTCATCATTTTTCTTGCTCTAAATACCATAAACATTGCACTGTGAACCCAATAATGTGAATTCAATCACATTCAATCATGTCTTGTTACACCCATAAGTAATTTAAACATAATTTTTTTGTTATAAACAAAAACAGACAAATCTAGGAGATAATGGTATGTTTCAGGTTGAAACAATGGTCTTGCTTTGGTTAAAATAATAAAAAAAAGGGTAAGCATATGCATGAATGTAATTCCAATTCTAACCTGCTGGTGGAGCTGCTGTCGCTGCTGCTGGGGGGGATGATGTCATCTTTGTGAGGCAGAACAAAGCCAGCCAGGTTCAGCACATCCCTGATCATCTGGCCCTTAATGCTCACATCCAGCGCACTATTGGAGTGGAGGCTATACAGACAGAAGGTTTGTTGGCTTGTTGATTCCAATGAGAAAACTATGAAGGTGCTGCATACAATGTTTCTAACACTGAAGTTCTACATTTTATTTGTGTACACTGGCAAAATACTAGCTTTATCTGCAGATATCCACTATCTGCCACAAAATATTTAACTAGTGCACCCAGCAGATCTTAAGATTGGACACTAGTCAATCCAGTGGTTCTTACTCTGTACAGCGAACAGCATGTTTCGTCAAAGCTGCACTATTGCATTGATCAGTACCTGGGTGAGATGTTGACCTCCAGAACCCAGGGCTTAAGGTTTTCATCCAGCATGATGTCAAAACCAAACAGCTCGTGACAGCTGTACGGGGAACGCACATGCATCTTTACCAGGGTGTTCACGTATGGGTCTGACCTGGTAGCGTAAAGAGAACAGATACAAAATCTGTTTAATTCAACACAGTACAGTATTTAACTAAAATACAACCGATCAGTCTGATCTAACTAGTTCAACTACAGCCAGGCAGAAGAGCACACCACAGTCATTAGGACACAATGACCTCTCACACATTCTGGGGCAGCTGCACATGAGCCTAAGGTCACCATGCAGAATGTCAGACATCTAAAGCTGGTCTAAAGCTCCCAACCAATGGCCTGTGGAGCAATGGTATTGTGTTCTCTGGTGCGCTAGTAAAATACTTCTGAGATGAGTTGGAGTAGGGTTTGTGATCCAAATCTAATCATTTAACATGAATACCTAATCTCTCTAATGCCCTTGTGGCTGAATGCTGTCAAATCCTCGCAGTAATTTTCCAGCATCTAGCGCAAAGCCATCACAATAGTAGTTGTTACTGCACCCCATGTCTTTTTTACTTTGATATTCCTTTTTGATTTCTGTAAAGCACGTTCAATTTGCTATATAAGTAAACCTGCTTGCAGCAAAGGGTGGCAAACCCTCTATTAATAGAAACACTGGTTGAGCAGATGTCTACAAACCTTTGGACATATACTTGCGCTGTTGCACATGGTTTGGTGACTTTTGCAAGCCACAAGGCTCTTAAAAATAGAAAATATCTGCAAGCCAGAAGGCTCTTGAAAATAGAAAATATTTTTCCCTTATCTGAGCTGGTGGATAGTAATTCGTTTTGTAATGACCAATCAAGTTTCCAGGTGTTTTTCCCCTATTCAAGTAATGGGGGAATACCCTTAAAGGAGATTATATTTAAAATGTGGGGGATTTTATGGGAAATATACAGTAAAATCCCCAGTCTTTATTATGTAACACAATATGTAGAATTTATATGGAGCAGGAGGGGGGGTTGGGGGGAGGGGGGGGGGACTTACCATGGCATCGTTAACACTTAACAAAACATTGTCAAGAAAATGACATACAGCCATAACAAAAAAAAAATATTAGTCACCAGTCACCGTCTCTGCGACCTCCCCATTTTAGCAAAATTACATAATCTGTGCAGTCATTTAACAATTGGTAAAGGCACAAAGTTCAGGGAAATAGTGGTTCCAAAATTCGCTGAATGCTGTTTCACTTATTCTAACAACCCTCACATAATAAAGTGTGAAATGTATGCCCTACCAGAATGCGTACTGTGGTGACTTGTTCCAGTTGCAGTTACAAAGACAAAGGCCAGAAATCCAATTAAGAATCTTGGTTAAAAGTTCAATAAAAAAAAACAAGACTACATAAACAGAGTGCAAACATACGTACGCAATAATAGTTTTAATGACCATGTCCTTAATCTTCTCCCAAATGAGAGTAGTGTTGATTCCTTTGGAACCCAGGTATTGCCACAGCGCCTTCAGTGCCCTGCAGACAACATTACACACACACACACACACACACACACACACACACACACACACCTTCAGCGCATGATTCCTTCATTGTTGTGAATGTTCATTGTTGATAAGTAGGTCTGCAACAAATGACTAATTTGATAGCTGAATTATACATCAATTACTGAAATTAATAATCGATTATTTGGATTAAGGATTACTAAATTACCAAATAATTTATGTCTCTATTATCTTTTAGCTGTTTTATGCATTTGCTAACCAACAACGAAGACAATAAAGATGAATAACTTCATCATATAACTAACTAAAAAATTCACAGTTCTAATGAACTTTCCTGCTAGTACAAAGGATAAATAAAACTCAATACTTTCTTCCTGTCAAAATTTAAAACCAAGAATGTGCAAAGTAGTAGTGATAAAATATAACAAGCTTTCTTTAATCCAGAAAAAAAAAAAAAGAATGTCCCACAGTGCTCAGCTGGGTTTAGGTCTAGAGACATACTTGGTCAGTCTATCACCAAAGACATCTTGGAGGTGTATGAGGGTCGTTATCGTGTTGGAAAACTGCCATGCTCTGCTTCAGAATGTCACAGTACATGTTGGAATTCATGCTTCCCTCAGTGAACTGCAGCACTCATGCAGCCCCAAACCATGATGCTACCACCACCATGCTTGACATATAGGCAAGAGACAGTTGTCTTGGTACTACTCACCAAGGCGCCTTGGTGAGTAGTACATACACCTCCAAGATGACAAATGCCTTGCTGAGGAAGCTGAAAGTAAAGGTGATAGACTGACCAAGTATGTCCCCAGACCTAAACCCAACTGAGCACCTGTGGGGCATCCTCAACCACCAGCTCTATGATGTCATCATAGAGGAGAGGAAGAGGATTCCAGTATTAACCTGCACAACTCTGTGGAATTTCATCCCCAAGAGGCATTAAGGCAGTGCTAGATAACAATGATGGTCACACAAAATATTGACAGTTTGAGCACAGTTTGGACATGTTCACTGTGAGGTGTACTCACTTGTGTTGCTAGCTATTTAAACATTACTGGCTGTGTGTCGAGTTATTTTCAGAGGACAATAAATCTATACTGTAATAAAAGCTGTACACTGCCTACTTTAAGTTTATATGCAAGTTTCATTTCTATAATGTTGTCCCATGAAAAGAAAAACGCGAATGACATCTCCAACTAATCGACTATTAAATTAGTTGCCAAAATGGGTCGTCAATTTTAGTCAAGTTGAATAAACGTTGTTCCCCTAGTTATAAGACTCATAATGTTTTATAATGTTAGATTTATAATGCACCTCTCCTGCTACACACAGACTGCCCATATATTAGTCAATACATTGTAAATTCAGGGTATTTCTTTGGAACGTTTTTCCATCACATAAATCATTTTTATCACCATCAATTAAATGAAACATTTGCAAATATAATTTGTAGCGCATTTTCACTGTATCACTTATATAGCTCAAGTGCAGCCTAGGATAGTGAAAGATGGTTCTATGATCAGGACAAAAAGCCTGGAAACAAAACACTGTCTTTATTTGGTTAAAAATAAATAAATAAATAAATAAAAATTACCATTTGTGACCCTGGCAGGCCTTATCATCGCTGTTGGTCTGATACTCAGAGTTCTTCTTGTTCACACTGTAGTTTGTCAAATGCATGAATTTGTTGCTAAGACTTTTCATTGAGGAAGAGTATCTGTTGTAGGGAAAAAAGAGCAAAACTCAAAAAGCAGTTCTGCAATATTCATTAAATTGTGTTGATTGATTTCACTTTGCTGACTCACTTGCAGCTTGCAAAACGGACAAGTCCATCATTGAAGATGTAAACACGGAGCGGGTCATAAGAGGTCACGTACACATAGATACGCAGATCAAACTTATTCCCACTGATGAGGTAAGGCTTGTGAAGGTATCTGCAGTACATTTGGCAGGAAAGAGGAAAGGAAATGAAAAGTTCAGTACGCATGGCAGTGCACAAAAAAAAAAAAAAAAAAAAAAAAAAAAAAAAAAAAATTGTCTTTCACCCTATGCTAACTACCCACTGAGCCAAATTTTCTCAAAGAACTTTGAATAAGAAATGAATCCTACTTCAATGGCTATTTCTAGACTTAACCCAAGCTAATTTAACAAAATTCTGTCAGATAACTTTGGGAGAACTAGTGTGAACTCATAAGCACTTAAAGCTCACTTTTGCACAAGGAGTGGTCTCTTGCGTGGCATTTGACTCCACTTGTGAATGACCTGAATGCCAATTCCTCGAGCTGATGCTGGCTGTGAATGAAGAAAACATAAAACAGCAATCCATCACTGGGAATATATAACACAAAGAATTTTAAAAACCTTCATGTTGACTATGACCCAAGCAATACCGGTTTGATGATCCATTTCTGCCGACTACCTCCATCCTCCCATGCTTTCTTCAGAAGCTTCATGTCCTGTGGGAGCACAAAGGAGCGTGGGAAGAAGCCAAACTCACGCTTGCCAAAGCGTGCCTGCATCTTGGACAGGTTCCGCCACAGACGGTCCTTCCGTCCAATCTGAAAGGACCCTGGGAAGTGGTTCAGCTGCCAGGAAGAAAACAGAAGGATTGTTACAGATGGATATCTACAACCAATAAAAAGGCATAGCTTTGGCTCTATATTCCACCAAACCAGATCTGAAATAAAACCAAGACTATATAAGTGTAGAGTCTGTTTTATTTGGGTCTATTTTATTATTTTCTTCTTAAAAATAAATAAATAAAATACATACATACATATACACACACACACACACACACATACACACACACACACACACACATATTTATATATAGAATCCACTCCATTTCAGAGGACCAAAAGTAATCAACGCTAAGAATTTTGTAAATACTGTGGGAAATCACACTGACATTCAGAACCTGCTGACATAAAGCTGACCTCATAGTCATTGCTTTATATCAATTTTTACATGTTGAACAGAATCAAAACAAGAAAAACTTTCACGTTACAATGACTTACTGTTTGAAATGGGAGTTCCAATCAAATAATGAATGGCTACATTTACACAAATGCAAATACCATTGTAAGAACTCATTGACATATATAAAATTTGTACATGATGCCTGTGGTATATGATGTGGTGTATGATGACCCAAGTTTGACTTTCGACCCTTTACCTTCTGGTACTCTCGTATGGCCTTGAACCCAGGTGACTTCATATGGTGGCCCCAGCAGCCCAGCCAGTCATGACTCTCTGGAACAAAAAGCAACTACGTGAAAGTCTCTCCAGTCTCAAAACAAAGAAAGAGAAGCTCAATCACGAATTGTAGAGGAGTAAGGGCGGCATGGTGTTCACAGTATATTGCTAAAGATATGCACGCAATGTCTGACAAACTAAATAGTGTCAATGAATAAAGAAACAAAAAAATGCTCACTCTTGGTGACTTTGAAGTGTGATCTAGCAATGGTGTGCTTGACTATGTTAGGTGTGACCGTACTCATCTTCCATTTCAGAAGCTTCCTCTGCTCCAAAGGCAGCAACTCCACTGCAGATCACAAAGCAATTATATCATATTTTAACAAACATTACAAAACCAGAAAGTGCTACAAAAGGTCTACATGCACAAATAAAAAAATCTAATGAACAATGTAGTGGTGAAGATCGATACAGACATGAATTCATAGGAAAAAATTAAAAAGCTATGTTTTTAATGCAGCATTTACATGGTTGCATTGAAAAAAGTAGGTCTGCGCTTCACAGAAGAAATGAAAGCAATGAAACGATATGGTTTGTTGTAAACCAGCTACTGTTAGAACATGAATGACTAAAGACTAAATCTGATGAATGTGCTGACCTCTTTCTTGGGAGGTACTGAAGTACAGTGTTGGAGGTATGAAGGGGAAAAGGCTGGGCACCAGTGCTGGCTTCACCACCTTCTCATCCTCCATCTCAGGGCTCAATGGTTCCTCAATACTATCGCATGTACAAAAATCCTTGTTATTACATAACAATCTTATTAAAACCTAAAAAATATGACTAAATTAAAAAAATCATATCAAACTCTTGTTACATATATACAAAGTTAAATTACAAAAGATCATTATTTATACAGACCATTAAACACAGAAGGAAAAACGGTCAAATAAAAAAAAAATTAATTGTAGAATCCAAAACATGATGAATCCAAAACCCTAAGCCAAGATCAAAACACATCCTACTCCTTCTCAGAAGACCTGAAATACGTATATCTCTCCAAAACCTATATCCTATAAATCACTAAACCATGATTAAAGAACAGTGGCTTTAGACACTATTGAGGTACATCACAGTAAATCAAGACTCAAAGACCCAGATGTCTCTCACAAGTGTAAGAAAAGTATTTAAAGAGAACCTAGTCAATTTACAGCAGAAAAAGTAGTTATAACTTACATGACAGTCATGTAGAAAGATGTCTATTCTGGTTCAGGTGTCAAAATGATGGTTAGCACTGACAGATTAGCTCAGACTCTCAATCCATACTGAAACTGGGCCTTTACTTTTGAGTAAAAGAAAAAAAAAAAAAAAGAGCCAAAAGCACTAACAAACACGTTCATCAGCTGGAATGTCCTCTCATTAGAATAACCACACAAGCTTCAGCACAATTCACCTACAAGCTCATTTTTCCACTACAGAGGGACAGTTCCACTTTTATCACTGATTCACAATTGGGAGACGTTTCTACTGACCCCTGTGTTTTTTTTAGCTTTTCATGCACAGCAACCACCAGAACAACAACAAAAAGAGAAATACTCCTCTGTGACATTACCATACTTATGTCAGGTGATCACCAGAGAAGCATGGCAAAGGTATGAATGACTGTCAATCAACTTTAAACTACTGAGCAAACTTTAAATGCTCTCAAATGAGAAAATCTCTTTATTGTTGTACATAATACACCTCAAATATGAACATCTGGCAGCCCACCAAACACTGATATAACAGTGGGATTAAAAAAGAAGAAAAAGGGAAAAAAAACCTAAACAAACCAAACAACACATGAAATGTGACCCAGATCTAAGTTGCCTTGTATTGGATATGCATGGAATAAATGCCATGTGTAAAAAAAAAAAATCATGTGCAAATATAGCACATCAGAACAAGCAAAATACCTCTTTTGGGCACTTGTATTGGAAATAATAAATACAAACAAATTACTTTGATGAGGTCGCCATAGAGGTTGCTGAGGAGGCATCACAATCTGATCCTTCTGTGAAAAGAATAAATGTTATGTGAAAGAAATTACAATTTTCTTTTACAGAACACACTGTAGAACACAGCAGATCCTTTAACACTGAAAACAATGTGGCATGACTGATCATTATCTGGACAATAAACAGAGGGCTAAATGAGTAGTGTGGGCTCATACTACAGGTTCAGGTTTAGCGTAGAAAACAGGAAGGTAAGAGGAAAGGTAGTTACCATTGTCATTCCCACTGCAGTCATTCTCCAGCTCATCCGGAAGCTCCTCCTCCTCTCCGTCCTGTAGCATAGCAACATTCTCAAGTCTAAGAGACAATAAGACAACACTATTACTATTATTATTCAACTTCTCATAGAAGTCAATGCGACAACAGAAGCAAAATTGGTTGAAGTTTTAATACATTTAGAAAGGTCTTCATGTTACATGAAAGGGGATTTCTACTGATTTTTCTAAATTTCATGTGATAAACGCTATCCTAGAGAAACCCAAGATCCAGAATTGCGACAATGATGGTGATCAGAACCAGACATCAGAATTGTTTAATGCCTATAGAAGCTATATCAGACATGAAGTGGTTCTAAATATGTTCCCTAATATCTGAGACATTTACAGTTTTTTTTCTATATTTAACAACACTATTTTACTACTATTTATTTGTTTGTTCGTTTGACTGTCACAGCATATTTCTGATACTCAAGGTGGCTTCACAGAGAAGTTAAGAGAATAGAAAAAAGATAAAGGAAGTAGCATAAAGTTGAGTGAAGAGCTAGGTGTTTAATGGGGATTTGAATGATGTAATAGAAAAACAGTCACAGAGTTCTGAACACAATCTACATGGAATAATCAACACTATAAAACAATAGTTGTTTATGTTTTAAACATTGTGACTTCTGGTTCCTATCACCACAATTACAAAAACTGGCAGAATTGCACCTTAAAAATGATGTAATGCAAATAAAATTCTAACATGTCAAATATCCTTAACAGCCACCCCAACACATCATAAAATGTACAGCCTGCTCATCCCTTTGAAAGATTACACACACAAAAATGGCAAAAACAAACACGTAGATCTATCAAATGGTGTTTTTCTACTGAGCAGTACACATAACAAAACAGTAAAAAATAGGTGCAGTTTCTGTGCTCACAAGATTTCTTGCATAAAGTTAACATTAACAGCAAATACAAACAGCAGCAGCAATAATGGAAGAGCTACAAGTTCTGATATAGTATTTACGATGCATTCAGTTTAATGTCACACCCACACCCAGACCCACACCCAGACCCACACCCAGACCCACACCCAGACCCACAGCAATTCTTGCTACTGTGTTTTTTTTTTGTTTTTTTTTTAATGGTGGTCTTCTGATAGAGTGCTGACCTCAAAAACATATACGTTGATGTTTCTGTACTAAACAATTAAAAGAGACTTTTTCAAACACCTCTGTGTTCAAAGAAATTTAGAAAGAAATGGCTGAACACGGCAGTAGGAGGGTGAGGCTGCAGTGTCAAAGAACAGTTAGAAAGCTGAAAGAATCAGAGGACATGAACCAAAGAATTGACCATGACCAAAAAACTCTCCGGGAGAGACTGGCAAGCTGATCTGTTCGAACTAATGTTTCAAATAGATCACATTTAAAAGACAATGTGAACAGCCAAACAAAAAATTGGATTGGGGAGAAAGTGAGATTTCGGCAACTTTTATACGCTGTGCAAACGTAGCCTTAGTACCCAATCGAGAGGGGTAATAAAATTCAGAATTGGTACTTAGGGTAATTACAGGAAAATGTGTGATTGTGGATTTTTAGTCGTACTGTACTGTACTGCCCGGCAGAAAAACACCAAAATTCATATCATCTTATGGTCAATACTCACCCCTTGACCATAGGCTCGCCCTCTTCATCCAGTGTCATAGGATAAAGGCTTGAGATCTCTTCTGAGGTGTGCCCATGCCCTTTCATTGTAAGATGTATGGCAGATATCTGGTTTGTTACGGAGTAAACTGTGGGAGACTGAGGGGAGGCCATTTTTTTGTGGCTGACCTCCTCTGGAATGGCACAAGTACTACCCTGAGTCATACCATCAGTGGAATTTGTGGGGTACTTCTCATCCTTTGCATCAAGGCAATGGGAACTAGAGGTCTCCATATCCATAAAAGGCTCCCTGTTACCATTAATAAGGCAAATTCTTGAGGCTTTTGTTGAGGAAGTGGCACCTGTCATCGCTCCTGTCTTTACTACTCTCATACTACATTGAGAATTAACACTGGTCCTCAGTGGTCCACTAAGACCATTTACTTTTCCGGTTTGTGCATGTGCCATGCTTTTGGTGAGCTTCTGTACAGCTGCTGTGAACTCTACCTCAGAGCTAATTTTTTTCACTCTTTGAGGTGCTTCACTGATGCCATGCTCTGCACTGCAGTCAACAATACACTCATTCTCCTTGGTGTCTTCAGTCACAGTTTTCTCATACTGAGGCCAGTCCTGTACCCCCAAGACACTGTTCAGAGGCATATCTTTACAACTGTGCTCCAAAGGCACAGATGTTTGGGTGGGTTTTATTGTGTCGGCTTTGCCATCTCCATTGACACCACCATTACAATAAGCAGCAGACAGTACTGTGCTGGGCTTGTCACACATTTCTAGTCTAGCATTTATAGGCACTTTGGTGGTAGTGGGTGGCATTACCCCTTTGCTGTTGCTTTTGAGCTTACTGCTTGTCCATGGGTAAGACTGGTTTGTTGGCATTGTTTTCTCAACTCTCACTGATGCTCTTTGAGAGGAAGTCTTGGGTGGGGAGGGACAGGAGGGACAAACTGAGACCTGATGTGAAAAAGCCCTTTTCCCTAAAAGTCTTGACTTTAACCTGAGTTGGCCCAGCTGCCAGTGTGGCTGATAGCTGTGGACAGTTGGCTCAAGATGACAGGGGCTATGGCATCCAGAACAGGGACTACTGATATGAAGTAAACACTTTGAGACAGCACTGGCTGTTCTTGTACCACCGCTAGCACCGTTAGAAGAATGAGCACCTACACTTCGAGCACGCTCAGCACTTGTTACAGTAGTAGCAGATGCAGGCACAGATGGATAGGCACACTGTGAGGAGATCCCTGAGAAATGACTAGGCCGGTCAAGCACCACTGTCACATTAGGCTGAGATACTGTGTCACCAAGGGAAGAAGGATGATGTGCTCTCCTCTCAATGAGACTGGAAGACCCATGAGTGTTGGAGGAATGTACAATTGCAGACTTGGTTCGAACAACGAGGGCTGGCTGTGGAACCCCACTTCTCAAGTCTTCATATCCATTAGAGGCCATGAAATGCCATCTTATACTTCCCTGGCATGGATGTTAATACTCATATAAATGAAGAGTCAAAAGTACCTGTAAAGCAGAAAAAAGTAAATGTAAAATCACAATGGTTTATCATATTAAACATTTAAAATGTGTGAAGAAACCTACATAGTTACACCAGGTCTGAGCAACCTAGGGCTGGGCAACATGATAACATCATTAATGTCATGAATTACATGACAATTAGCTATTCTGAGCACATCCTAGATATCGTCAGTACTGAAAAACACTTAACTCACTGGAATGTTTGATTACAAAGAGAGCACTGGATTTAGTACAGCACAGTCTGGGAAAAGCTGTGTGCTCATAGCTTTTGATGCACAATATACACATTTTATCATGATAGTTTGGGTTATGTGTTCCCTGGCAATTAATCACTTTATGCTTAGAAGACTTAGCGTGAAGGCAGGCTGGCTGTGTTTATGCATAAGAGCACGAAGCTTTTAATGAAGCACAGTGAATGCGAGTGTCATGCATATAAACACCAAACACGCATTACATTATGACCTTGTCCTTGTTTCTATGCTCAATGTCCATTTTATCAGCTCCACTTTGTAGTTCTACAATTACAGACTGTAGTCCATGTGTTTCTGCATACTTTGTTAGGCCCTTTTTACCCTGTTCTTCAGTGGTCAGGACCCCCATGAACCCTCACAGAGCAGGTACTATTTGGGTGGTGGGTCATTCTCAGCCCTGCAGTAACACTGACGTGGTGGTAGTGTGTTAGTGTGTGTTGCCCTGGTCTCAGTGGATCAGACAAAGCAGTGCTGCTGGAGTTTTTAAACACTGCGATTTGTGTGTGTGTGTGTGTGTGTGTGAGTGAGTGAGAGAGAGAGAGAGAGAGAGAGAGAGAGAGAGAGAGAGAGAGAGAGAGAGAGAGAGAGAGAGAAATCGCAGTTTTTAAAAACTCTCTCTCACACACACAAATATATGTGTGTGTATGTATAGAGAGAGGGAGAGAGAGAGACATGCCGTGATATTTAAGCCGCCCCTAACATAACCTTAATATAGGATTTCATTTCGGCTTCTTTGTCAAATCGGTCATACAATTTAATGGCTGTACTTGATACAGTCAATGAGTCAAATCATCTACTGTTGTAGAATATTCAGGGGAAAATGTGAAAAACGAAACGAAATGAAAAAGGAAAGCTTTCTCCAGGCGTATTTCGGAATACAGATAGCTAACGTTACTGGACTGGTTTGTACGTTACTTAGCAAAAAGTAAGCATTTCAGCAAGACTTGACCACTACCGCTCGCATTTTCCACTTTTGTAAATGACTAAAGTTAAGGTCTACAAACTGGCCACCCACAACCTGAGTTAGCGTGTCAGCAGTTTACCGGCCATGTGGTGCGAACAGAGGCTCTGACTTAGCTTAGCTGTGTTAGCTAAAGCTTGTTTCTCAGTAACCATCAGCTACCCATAATAGCTAAACAACCTAGCGGGCTAGCTATAAAAAGCAGCTGGAAAAGAGAAGCCAACAAGCTTCGGAAAAAACACAGTAACGATAACAGCAAGCAGCTTTTTGTTAAGCAGCTTGAAAATGTGTTGAGCAAAAATGACAACATTTTGTTGCAGTTAGCTATGTAAGTAAGCTAGCTAGCTAGCTTACCCAGCTACCACCTGGCTCTCACCAACAGGCCCTGTAAAGCTAAAACAGAAAACGTAGGTCTGTAAAACATTCACCAGCGCTAAAACCAAGGCTCCTGTTAGGCATCGGCCACTTGAGCAAGACTTCTTACCTGAGCAAAAACCAAGTAGCCAACCTCTCCGCCTGCATCACGCAGCGGCAGCTCAGCGCAGCGTACCGGCTCTTGCAGCCGAGTCCGGTTCAGAAACCCGCTTCGAGCTGTTTTTCCCTTTTTCTCTGCCGCGGCTTCTGTCCGCCTCCTAGCAACCGCTCACTGAAACACGGGCAGGTCAGCGAGCACAACAGCTACTGTAAAATTAGACAGTCTGTTGTAGGACACACAGAGTAGTCACTATGAGGCTGCAAGCATATTCAATTACATCCTATGTCCACAACTTTCCAGACACCATTCTTACTGAGCTGCACTGAGGTGCACCTACTGCTGACATAGCTTGTCCACTAAAAAATGAACCAACAGGGCTGTTGTGGTGTCTTGAAGTGACATTTTTAATTTACAAACATGAATAAAAGTGCATTTTCCTTACTGAAAACTGTTTATGTTGAGCCAAAGAGAATTTATTTCAATTAAACTGATCTAAACTGCACTGAAACGTTTCAATGTTGCCCCATCAACGATTTAATTTTATGTAGAAGTGACAGCCCTTGTACACACCCAAAATGATAGTTCTTCAACGGTTCTTTAGTAAAGAAAATGGCTCTGTATTAAACCATGAACAGTCAAAGAACCCTTTGCATGATTAAAAGGTTCTTTGCGTCATGAAAACGTTCTTTATATTGATGGAGAATGTGCTGTAGATGGTTTTATGTAGAAGGCTTGTTACAATAGAGGAGTCCCCTTTGATGCCTTATAGAACCTTTTCAAAAAGGGTCTGTATAGAAACATCCACAGCACATTTTACATCAATGCCATAACGCTTTCACTGAGATACCCAGGAAGAATGCCTTCTCTAAATACCACGGGGCAATAAAACACTCTACAATAGCTTACCTCTTAAGCAAAGTTAAAACCACCTTCATTGAGTGAAGTGCTCTCTGCAAACCCAAGCTCATCAGCTCTAAGCCAGTGCCTGGTTAGCGAGCCTGTTTTCCAGAGCAACGTAACCCAGTCCTACCGTCTCACATGCACTCCAGATTAAATATGCATAGTGACAAACCACCTGCAATTCAAACTTTGCATGGGTCACTGTCGTGCTGTGCCATTAACAATTGACACGCATTTGTTCTGAATAAAGAACTAACCCCCCTCCCTCCATCCCTGACTGATTTATAACCTAAACTCTGTTTAAAGGTGTACTTCTCAAATACGTCCATATGCAAAAGTCTCATAGGCCTTGACTGATTTGTTTATTAATTAAATTAAATATAATGTGAGTGACATCTGTTCAGAAAACATGAAAATTCATCTTTGATTGACACAGGATAGTAACTGGATAGGATTTCTTTTCCTGTGCTGTACCACCATGGTTACCCCAGCAGTTAAAGATGCAAGCTAGGTGGGTGCACAACCACTAACTAGGTCACAGTTGAGGGCAGCGTGGATAAACTGGTTTATAAAGATAAAAAGAAGGAAGTACCACATATCAGATGTAATTACAGACATTTTGTTCCGAACATTTACAAACAATTACTAACATTTTGTTCCAAAATGCATTAAATGTGTTGGTGGTATAATGGTGAGCATAGCTGCCTTCCAAGCATAGCTGCCTTCCCAGCCAACACATCATCTTTGGGGGCAGTCATGGTCTGGAGGTTAGGGAACTGGCCTTATGACCGGAAGATTGCTGGTTTGATCCCCAGAGCTGACAGTACATGACTGAGATATCCTTGAGCAAGTTACTCAACCCCCAACTGCTCCCCAGGCACTGTGGATAGGGCTACTCACCGTTCACTGCCCCCTAGTGTGTATGGTCACTACAGTGTATGTGATGTTTCACTTCATGGATGGGTTAAATGCGGAGGTGAAATTTCCCCATTGTGGGACTAATAAGGGTCTCTTAATCTAATCGAATGAATACAAATTTCAGGAATGTTGCTGGGAGTGGGATTTACACAGATAAGAAATAGCAATGTTATATTACAATTAACACCACCTTCAGTAGAGAAATCCATTTGTCTTCCTCAGGTACTCTAACTCTGAGAGTTTGTTATAGAACTAATAGTCTTTCCACACACCCACCCACCCACACACACACACACACACACACACACACACACACTGGAGTCTATCCTGGCAGTCATTGGGCAGAAGGCAGGAAACAGCCTGGACAGATTGTCAGTCCATCACAGGGCAGACACACAGACACGTACAATTACACACACATTCACACCTAGCAGCAAGTTAGTGTGTCTAGTCTTTCCACATAATGTAAAACCTCATTTTTCTCTCTTTCTTTGAAATTAAATAGTTTGATGTAGCATATAACCATAGTTAAAGTTTCAAAATGTACATTTCATTCTCCAGTGTATATGGTTCAAAATGGATATTAAGCCATATAAACAGTTTCATTTTTTCATTGTTTTTGTGATGTTATAAATACCAGCACAGCCTGCAGCAGTTTGGCCCTAGCTATTTCTGTTTAAATTACAGGGAACGTTTCAACCCAGACTCATTTTAAGAGCACAAGACAGGACAGCCAGTCAGCACAGAGGTAATTTACATACATTCATAAAATGACACAAATACCATAGATGCACCTAAATGATAGACATGAAAAGTTGGATATGAGCCCTTTAAGCGTATCTCCAAAACATGCTGTGTTAGGGCCTACAAAATACAAAATAGAGCGCTCAGTATGATGCATAGTTGTTAATACATAACTTGCTACCAAGGGAAACAGAGCGAAGACAGAGGTCAGAAACCGATGCCAGGTCATATGACATGCCTCGCCTTGTTAACTTAGATTGTGTTACTTAATTAAGCGTTATCCGCTCTGAGCACCTGTACACTCATGCGAGGGGGATCCTATGACTAATTGCTGATATTAATTTTCTTACTTACTGGGTGGCAAATTCAGAGTTATTAACCTAAGCAGGTTGTTTTTCTTCCATATACACTCACTGAGAACATTTTTAGGAACATTTTATCAACTCCACTTACTGTTTAGATGCACTTTGTAGTTCTACAATTACAGATTGTCCATCTGTTTCTCTGTATACTGTTTATCACCCTTTCACCCTATTCTTCAAAGGTCAGGACCCCCACAAGACCACAAGGTGTTATTTGGGTGGCGGATCATTCTCAGTGTTGGTGTTGTGCTGGTATGAATGGTAGACACAGCAGTTGTATACTTCAGTTCTACAACACTTGGGCCTACATTGAATCAGTTGTCATATGGGACTTGCAGATCTTTGATTAAGACTTAAAACAGTGAAATTAAGATGTTTTTATCTTTTTATTTCAACCAAGTGAAACATGTACAGAAACATCGGTGAAGCAGTCTTACACATGTTAAAGGCTAAACACTAACATCCTATTTGAATGACAGTGACAAAACTCATGAGTTAATAATACATATTTTGAGGGGCCTGAGAAAATATCATATTTCTTTATTTATTCTTTCAATAAATCATGTACATATCCAAGTGTTATTTGTTCATGCAATGTTTACATCTGCAGTGGACTGTCTGAAGTATTAGAGCCACCCCTGCACTGGGCCTAACGGCCTGGTCAGTATTTAACAAAAACAGGCATTATTTTTTTCTGAAGATTAAAAAGATTGTATTTCAGATCTTTAGTTTATCGTTGTTAAAGACTACAAGCTTGGATTGTAAGAAGCGCCAGAAGTGCCACTCTTCCATAAATATTGTTACTACGCCCTCTTCTGGTGGCTCTTGGTAAACACCAGGTTGTAGGTCAAACCAAGACTTAAAGTGTCTATTGAGTCTGAATTCAGTTTACAGCTACATCAGTCCGTCCGTCAATTCTTTTACAACATTCGAATAAAAAAGCGCAAACTAAATTATTATTATTATTATTATTATTATTATTATTATTACTATTATTACTATTATTATTACTGAACTTTTACCTGTTTAAGGAAAACAGCTCTTTAACGCAGTCGTGCTCGAATTTTCAGTCATTTTACGCTCATCTGAGCCTCCAGTGACTCGTTTAAACAGGTCCATGATTTATTTTCTATACATGTAAACTGTGAATATTGTAAATGTTAATAAAGTGAATAGATAAGTTATCATCATGTGGAAGAAGTGTTTCAGTTTATAAACATATCGCTCCTCTATATTCAGCGTTGCCATTAATAACCCCCTGCAGACTGTGGTGGCCTGTAATGCAATCCTTAAGTCCCAGTCTTTAACAGAGGTCACTTAGAGCTGGTCAGTTTCAACCCTGAGTTCAGAGAAGAGTCCACAGCTGTTGTCTTGTACTTTTACCTGAGTTCTGTGGAAGAACATGCATGTACCTGGTCCTGCTGTCTGCAGGCAGAGTGAGCGGCACACCCCCCAACACCCCCCACCCCTCCTCCCATTCCCATTCTCCCTCCTTCCTCTGTTTACCGGCACGCAGCGCCTGTGGGATGGAGTTACAGTTGCAGATCACTTTCCATCTGGATGCTGCCGCGCGCCCTTTCATGTCCCGTCTAATGAAGAGGGGGCTTGCATCCTCCCAGCCTGCCGAGCGTCCACTCCAGCTTTGGTGAGTTTTAAATCCCAGCAGGCTGATCCAAACGGGCGAGGGCTGGACGTTAGTGGCCACCACATCGTTAGTCTCCCCGAAAGCATGAAGTTGCGCTCCGTGTGCGTTTCCCTGCTGGTCTTCGCGCTGCTGGCCGGTCAGCACGGCGGGTCCCGGGTCAGGCTGGCCCGGCTGGACCGCTGGGTGAAGGCTGCCTTCCAATACGTGAAGTTGAGCCTGTGCCGCAGGGTCAGTCTGCCGGAGGGCGAGTGCTCGAGGCTGGCCCACCTCCGCCTGCCCGGCGTGGTGGTCTACGTGTCCGAGTCGAGCCAGGACAAAGTGCTGGCCATCCTGCCGGACTCCCAGTTCACCGTGAGCCCTGCGGCGGACGAGGCCGGGGCTAATCGGGAGCTTTTCCCCGGCGCCAGCGCGCACGACGCTGTGCTCGTGCTGGACCCCAGTCCCGAAGAAAGCTTCGGACACCCCGTGGTGCTCTTCTACGTGGACTTTAACGTGACAAAGAAAAGATGCGGCCACATGGACGGGATTTATTTGGGTGAGTGGGACAAGAAATATATACTTATATTTATTGTTATTAAAAAATATAAATAATCAAACATATAAAAGGCATTAGAATAAAATGTGCCGGAGTCCCGGACTTGGATTAAACCTAATCGTGGACTTAATTTCAGTGTCAGTGGAGAGTTGCAAGTGGAAAGTATTTTTAGTGCAGCCTTAGGTTGAATCTGTGAAACTGGCCCAGAGATTCATAAATTAGAAAAAATCTAAACAGTTAAAAGTTAAAGAAACAAATAAACAGACAAATAAGTAGCCTATTAAATGAATGAGGCAGCACAGGTCCATCTATATATCGCTGCTGGTCCCACAGCAGAGATTCAACAGTGTGGCCAAAAGAATATAATCTATTTGAGTCTGTGAGCTCTTTGGATGCCATTTTAAAGTTTTGAACAAATCCAAAATTATGTTAAGTTTTCAATATTTTAAAGTTTTGATTAGAAACTATTTGAAAGTAAGCAACAAAAAAAAAGCACACAAAACAAAACAAAAAACACTAGATTGTTCAGTGTTTCTGAAGGGTGATACATTGAAGAGTTCAGTTCTAAAATGCACTGAAGAGCACTTATACAGCAGTTTGGAATAAAACTACAGCACATCACTGCTGACCCCACAGTCAATGCACACATTTTTCTAAAAGACTATTAGACTGTGTAGCCTTTAGACAGAATGTATGAGATTTAGATGAGATTTGACTCCCAGTTTTCCCAGTGACCAGCACATTTACCTGACACCGTTCCCACCAAGAACAGACATCACCATCAGTATATCCTCTTTATAAACTCCCCATAGGGAGTGTTTTACCTTCTGTCATAGGCTACAGCCTTATTTGACTTATACTCACTGATGCGTGCTATACATGCTCACTTGCTAATAGTGTTGGTTCATTCTTTGAGACATAGTGAGTTTTGCTTGAAGTGAAAATGATATTTTTAATTTGTGAAAGTCTAAAAAGTGAGTAATGCCAGTGGCATGTCAGTTTGATTACTAGTACACTCTATAACTTTATAAGACAGAGTGTTCATCAGCGACATGGATGGTTATACTGCATTATACCAAAGTTAGAGATGAAAACACATTCCACAATGGAACTTTACCAAATGTTTCAGAAGTGACCATTTTAGGTCATTATGAGCATAATGCAAAAACACTAGCTGACACATGACCAACAAGTAGGGCTGTGAACACACATAAAATCATAATTTTATTAAAACCCCAAAATTCACTTAACTGTAGAAAGTATGTTTCAACAGTGACAATTCATTATGTTAAACACTGATTTTCCATGTTTGGGACACATTCACTACAAATCAGTGGGATCTAACTGCTCACCGTGTGGCCATGAGGTACAGGGATGCAGTCTCACTTCCTGCTTTAAAATGCATGGATGGGGCTCTAATGCATGGCCTCGCCCGTGTAAAAACTTTGTTTTTCAGTAATGACGTGAAAAGTTTTTTTTTAAATATTTTTTTTTATTTAAACATTAATCTCATGATAAATTTAAATCTTTCATCTTCACTTTAAAAGAAACCAAAAAGATCACTGATCACCACAACACTGACGACAAAAACACAAAAAATTATGTTAGGATTTGGGACAGCCACCCCCAATAGAATGCACACAATAAATGATTCTTCTATATGTATTTAGCTTATTATGATCTCAATGAATGGCTTGAGTTTAAAAAGATACATGACATAATTCTTGGAAATAACTAAAGTCTGAATACTTCCTCCCTTTTTAAAAATAAATATTTTTTTTTCCACAGTGGAACCACAGCTAATTTGGTACAATGGCTCATATATAGGGGTCAGATGCTATGCTATAACACTGACAGGGCAATGCTTGGAGTGCATGCAAGTCTGTGCGTGTGTGCAGCCTTGGTGGCTGTGAGGGAGCGTGTGATACACTCTGCTCCAGGAGTAGTTCTTTCAGGAGCAGTCAGGCCATGGCCCCCTGCAGGGAGAGTGGAGGGCAGATGCACCACTGAACCAAGAAAGTCATGCAATCGCAATAAAAGGTGTCAATAATTCATCCTGAGCGTGTTTTCTGTCCTTTGCACCTGGTTCAGGACACAACTCTGCATACACACTACCCCCTACAGTGCAAACAACTCTGTTAGTGCTTCAGATTTGACCTTCCAAGAGACTAAGAGTGGACACTAGCTCTCATGTTCTGACATCAGACTACACACACGTTAATAAAGGAGTTCAAAACTTCATAAAATGTTTGAACATCATTGAGTGCAGCTGCTGTTTCGTTATGCTATTCCACAGCTATACCTCACAAGTTGTTTATGTCTTTAAGTCCTCAGTAATTCACTGTTTTCAGTAAAGATCCTCAAGAGCAGGAAATAAAAGCAGCCTTGGGAAATCTAATAATTGCTAAGCATGTCAGAAATGATCAAGGAAAAGAGAGAGGCTCAAACATAAGCTGTGGGCGGAAAAGCAGATTATCTGGCTTGCATCTCGTTCACCGTAGCCTGAATCTGGAAGCATTTTTGGGTTTGAATCTGCCCAAGCTTGACCATCTAAGCTGAAGATGAGGAGAGAGGAGGAAGACAACAGAAGTTTATTTTGACCAGATTCGAAATCCTCCCAGGTCCCTTTGTGTGACTGTAATGACAGCAGGGAAAATAAGTGGCCACAGAAAGGGAGAGCGAATGAGAGAGACATTAATGCTTTTGACACTGCGCTGGCAAGCGGAGGAAACATTTAATTGTGGCGAGAGCAATTTCACTTGTTATGGGAAATTACGTTAAGTAGATTCATAATGGTCTCTGATTAGTTAATCTCATGATGGTGCTGCGTCCAAGATAATTGAGACTGTGTTACCTGAAATAGATGCAGGCTGCTTGGCTGCGGTAGTGTCTGATAATGGTGCAGAAGCAAGAACAGGACAAATGGTAGACTTGCAGGAGACTGTGAAAGGACTACACTCTTGCAAATAAACATGCCTAAATGATTTTAGTTTGAACAGATGGTTCTAGGAGAAGCACAAAACTGATGTAGAAGCTTTCCACTATGTGTAGGTTGTTTAAACTTTAACAAGGTTCTTCACAATCATATTTATGAAAATTCCTCTTTACAGAACCATCCATTGAAAGACAAAGAACAATGTATTGAAATGTTCTTCAGGGAACTGAAAGTGGTTCTTTTATAGTATCGCTCCAAAGAACGCTTCTTGGTAGCGTTATTTTTAAAGGGCCTGTTTCCTACATTTTTCTTTCTTTATTTAATGTCTGTCATTCGTCAGGGTTCATGGATAAAGAACAGCTGAAATCCATGTCTTCTAACATCTCTTTCCCTCTTAAAAATATACAGACTGTCTTTGTGAAAGTGCCTTCAGGACTGATATATGTAAATGATCTCTATTCTGATTGACTGTCTTGTATTGCACCTCATTCAAAAAGCAGTCTTCTTGATAAGATTAACATGAATTGCTGTAGGCTGAACAGATGGATATATGTAAATGCATTGTTTTTTGTGATAGCACCAAAACAATTAACTCAACATTTTTTGCAACTTAGTTTGCATGGGGATGAATGATATTTCAAAGTTTTAACAGTTTTGAAACTTTAATAATGTTTACATACTACAGCACACTTTTATTTCCAAAAAGTCAGCAAAATTGTGTTAGTGTATAAGCTTCACAGTGACCAATTTCAGGCACATTCAAGTAACATTATTTTCTGCCATTTGTAAGACCAATACATGGCAACTTAGTTCTAAAGAACATCTGTATGACCTCTGCATCCTATCATACATGCTTTAACCATACACTTATGTTACAATAAAAATAAATGTAATGTATAGATGGTTATCTGTAGGCCACTGTCTGACTGCCTCATTACAGGAGAGGAGTGTCTGACATTGGTCCTGAAAACTCGCTGCCAGAACCAGCTAAAAAGGAGACGGAGCCGCAGTGACCGTATGGTGGGGCGAGCACGGTTCCGCAGGAGCACAGTGTCCAGAGCGGGCCGCATGGAGCGCAGCAGTGGCCTCTGTGAGATCCATTTCCTGCCCCTAGTGGTGGGAGTGAGGGATAGCAACCGAACCCAGCGTCTACGCTGCGTGGGTGAGTCAGTGACTGAGAGGAACAGGTTTCCAGACACACACCAAGACTTTTTTCTGGCACTACATTACAATTCTTCACTGGAAAACCTCAGCTTAATCTGTTTTCAGAAAACTTCAATATGAGTGCTTTAGCAGAGGTGCAACGATGACAGACAAGTGTAGATTCTAGCTTTTACAGGTCAAATGTGCTTCAACGTTAAGTCCTTCTGTCGAGACCTTTAAAGATTTCAATATGTACAGTCTGCATGAATGAGGGAATGAATTTTAAGTATTATGTCTGAAAGTGAGAGTTTTGCAGAAAATAAAATGCGTACAATTTTCCCCTTAGACAACATGTAGTTGCTCAGCCAAGACCACAACAAGGCTAAAGTAAATATGTGGCTAATGGAAGATTACACCTCACCAGTGAACAAAGAGGAGCATAAATCACCAGATATTTGCCTCAAATCACATGTAGTTAAATAATCTGAAACTGATTTTTGTCTTTTCTGAAATGGTATGACACACTATTATGTAAAAATGTACAAAAAAGACAGAGCACAGCTAAAACAGTAACAGCATAATGTTGTCTGTACATTTATCCATCAAATAGTAACTCATGCTTTGTGCCACTTCTATAACAGATCATCCAGAATTTGCCAGATGCCCACAGCCCTTACCTCAAACCAGGCCAAGTGTTCCTATCTCCAGTTGCGAACTCAATAAAAACACCCGCCGGTGCCACCAGCAGCCTCTAGCCACACACCTCTCCTGTCGCCTTTACCAGACCTGCGACCATGCAGTCCTGCTATCAGGTTAAAAAAAACACCCTGATTATTTTTTTCAGTGTTCTTGGTGTTGTTTCTGAATGGGTTTGCTTTAAACTATATGTAAATTATATATTAATTAGATCACTATCTAATCAGATGTGAAGTACTTAATACAAACATACAACATTTTTGGATGACCCATGCAGTTAGGCACTCTCAGTTTGGCTGTTCTGAGTCCTCTCTATTTCTGTTGTTTTCTTTTCTGTACAGGTGGCTGGCAGGAACAGATTACATACCAGCGCCATGTGCAGAACCTGCTGCTCTTCTACCGGATGCTGAGGAACAATGGCTTCCATAAGGACCACATAAAAACATTCTTTGCTGGAAATGGACAGGTAGCAGGTGAGGACTCAAAACTAGACTGTACCTAATGTATGCAAATTGAATGATGGATGATGCATTAGGTAATTAGGGCAATGCTTTGTAGACACAGAACTTTCTGTAGAATGACTTTCTTCATGAATGAGCCTTCCGATACTTCCATTAACTGTTTCTCATAGCACAGTAAATTAAACACTGAGCACTGCATCAATCTATTCAACAAACCATGCTTCATATTCCAACTGTCCACCTTCTACTTATGTGTAGCTAAAGAAGCAGAAGGGATGTATCCAGCCACAGAGAAGGAGGTGATCAGAAACCACATCTCCTACGTCTGCCGCAAGCAGCACTGTGCAGACTCCCTGGTCCTCTACTTGAACAGTCCCACCCGCAATGATGGAACCATGCTGCTATGGGATCGCAACAACAATGGCATTGTAAGTGTGTGGGGCTTTCACATTGTGACCCTGTAAATGGCTGCATACTATGAAGCACTTGCTTCAGTTGGTGTAGCGCAGTAAAACCACTGCCCTCCGGGGTTCAAGTCTCTGCTTGGGCATGTACATCATATGACCTTAATAGGAGTCCTTGGGTAAGACTCTCCATGCTACATTTCCCCAGTTCTATAATATGAGTAAAGCTGTGCGTTGCTCTGAATAAAAGTGTTTGCCAGATGCAAATGTAACTAAATCCTTAGCCTTCTACTCTGAAAAAGAGCCATAAACAAAATAAGGGGCAGTCATTTTTACTGCTGTACACTACAGTTAATGTTATGCAATAGAAAATCCAAGCAGGAGATCAATAGACAGACCTCAGGAATGCAAGAATGATCATCCCTTATCTTCCTGTTAATGGATTCAATGTGTCTCCTCTATAAATCAGCACGGCTCACCACTTCAAAGTGCCTATTGCCCAATCAAAGAGGCAACAAGGAAGGCATTTAGTCATAGACATGGATGGAATGCCTCCTTCTGGTCCTCTCTCATCTACCCTTTCTTTGGTGTTTGGGGACATCTATCCTGGTCTTTATATTTGGGCTTTATCTCTGGGTGATTGAGCAGTGTACTACTGTCCAGTACTTCTGTTAGAAGCATCATACTCCTTCCTTTTGTACAGTGCCTGGCACAGTAAGTTTATATTAGATATCAAAGAGAAAGTAGCGGGTTTTACAGTAAGCCTGTAAATACCTCCAGACGTTCTCATCCCAAACCCCAATAGATCTGTCAATCCTTCAAAACAACCCCTCTCTATACTCCACTATTAATAAACGTATCTCTCAAAGCATAAACACATTTAATTATATTTCCTTTTAAAAATACACTCATCTGACCTCAGTGAAATCCCACCTTCTTCTGCTAAAGGTGGTCAGTAATCCTGGCCATATGCTCAGAGCCGGGCAGACGGAAGGGCCCAGACTGTGTGGTAAAACCCTTCCTTCTGTAACAATAGGCACAGACTCTCAAGGGACAAAGGCAACAACCTGATCCCCAGATAGAGATGGGAGTGACAAAAGGGGGCTTGAGAGACAAGGACCACACAGGCTAAGGACCACCAGACGGTCCGCTCCCCATGAGAAAGTAGCTCCTTTCTCTCTAAAGTGCCCTTCATATGGTCAACTGATTCCATCAACTAATGGCATTTCCACTGAAGCCATAAAGTCAAAATTAATCAATATAAACGCTCTCTAATACAATTTATCTGTAAATATAAAATTAAATCAATAAAAAAAGACTTTAACTCAAATGTTTCACCAGCCAATAGCCTTTAGGTTAAGCAATTGCCAGTGATCACATTTGGTACACTTACAGAGAGTTGCTCTGAACTAGTGCACAAAAGTTGTGAGGTGCTGTAATGTGCTTTGAATGTTGTATCTTCAAGTTCAGGCATGTTAAAATTTCTCTGTCTAGGCGGATCTGAAGGAGCGCTACACAGTGGGGGAGCTGCTGGCTGACCTGGCAGGCTGCAGGGCCAGTCGAGTGCTGCTCTTTGTAGAGCAAAGCTACTCCTCTGTCCTCAGTAAGAGACTGAAGAGCTCCCTGAAACACCTCAATGTGGTGTTGCTCAACGGCTTGCCCTGGGTGGACACGGCTCAGTTCTGGGCCTCTCTGCGTCCATCCCACTGCCTCATAGACCATCTCAGTAAGGTACGAGGAAACCCTGAAACAGACTACAAAATTTGAAAAAGTAATTCTTCAAAGGACCTTCAATTGAAAGATTCTACAGTGGTTCTTATATCCCACTGCTTCTTTAGTCAGCTACAAAGCTAATGTCAGTACAAAGTAATCCACCAGTTAGCATTAAGCAAACTGGACACATAAATCATCACACACTTGCTCAAACAAGAAAAAGCAGACTTGCTTATTGTTAAACAGCAATAAAACATTTTTGTGTAAAAGTATGTTTTATGTCTGAAAGTTTGTAGACACCTGCTTATCCACTGTATCAAATCAGGGATATTAATATGAAGTTTGTCATCTTTTGCTGCAGTAAAGCCTCTACTCTTCTGAGAAGGCTTTACATTAGATGTAGGAACATTGATGTGAAGATCTTGCAGCATTCAGCCACAAAAGCATTTTGGGGGTTTGGTAATAATGTTGGATGATCACTTCTGGGTCAGAACCACCACTCCAACTCATCCTAAATATATTGGAAGATGCATTACTCAAGAGAACACAGTTTTACTGCTCCACAGCCCAATGCTGAGAGACTTTAAACCCCTTTAACCAGCACCTTGCGTTGAGCACATTAGGCTCGTGTGCAGTTGCTCCTAGCGTCCCATGCTACTGTTCCTAATGCTTCTCTATGGAAATTATCCAGGCTATGGGTGCACAGTTAAATGGCTGTGTCAGCAGCTATGTTTTATGTGTAGTGATTAGGCAGGAAGTTAGCATGATGCTAATTGTTGAAGTGTAGGCTTCCATGATGTGTCAGTGCCATTCATTTTGTTGCTTTAGTGAAACTAAAGAAGCAAAAGTGCCTGATATATTTGGAGTAAGGTGGAAAAAGAAAATGCAGAAAAAAAAAAATATATATTTCTAAAATATAAATCTTTCTATCTATCTATCTATCTATCTATCTATCTATCTATCTATCTATCTATATATATATTAGGGGTAAAACCAGATTCTTAAATGCATCACGATGTGGACATGAACGATTCTGAATCGATTCATTAATGTAATTTTCTAAATATTTCATTTATAACGTAATGTTGACAGAACGTAAAAGGCGGAACTTGGATGTGGGTAAGTGCAGCGCCTGGACAGTCTGTGGCGGCACATAACAAAAACACAACTGGATGAGAGAAACCCAACCCTCTGCATTAAAGCCAGGTTAGATTAGGAGTCGCAACCCAAATGTTCAGAAGAGGCATTTTGTCCTTCGCTCTGCTTTAAGCTTTAGCTATAGCTGCTTTCCTCTCCCTCCGCCAGAAAACCTTTCCTCAAAACTAGTTTCTTGTAAAATGTCTCTGAACGTTCGACTGATTTACGAGTCTGAAGTTGCTTCTCGTTCAAATATTGCCGCTCCACCTTAAATTCTCACTGAGGCGTCGAATGTAACTGCTGCACCATTTAAGGTGGAACGGGAAAATTCGAAAGAGAAACGACTTCATCTTAGAAACTTTTTTAGTGCTTGAAAATATTTTACTGACACAGCGACATATGTGTGTGTACATATATGTGTCTTTAAAGCAGTTAACTTCTGAGAATGCTAATGTATTCATGTCCCCATATTGGTTTTCTGTCCTACCAGAGCGCAGTAATGCCTCGCGTGGGCGACGGTGCAGCGAGCCTACTGAATGTTACACTGGCTGGGGCTCCCTGTAATGCTACGCCTCCTCTCACTGAGGCAGAGATGAGGAAGGAGTACATGGGCTGCCAGAACCTGCCCACAGCCTTATGGCACCAGGGCCGCCGCAAGCCTGATGATAGTGAGAGGAACTGAAAGAGAGACTACGCTGCTTCTTCCAGTACACCTTCCCCCTCATCCAGCACTCCATCACCAAGATCTCAGATTCGCAATAGAGAATCCAGATGCCACACATGGCTTCTGGTCATCTTAGTCCTTCAGTTTGGCTCTTCATCTTTGTTTGTAATCCTAGTTTCTTTAGGGCAGTTGCTTTAGACAGCTATTAAGTGAGAATAGAAATGAACACGCTCATAAATTATTGTTGCTCATGTTCAATTCAAACCATCGTTAATCAGATCCAGAAGATCCAGTGCAGTTCATGGGCCCCTGCAAGTCATGGATGAACAGAAACAGGCCAGTGCGGACACAGAGGGAGTGGAGGCTGCAGTAATAGAAAAAGAATGAGAAAGTGTACAATGTCCTCACTCTGAACTCCAGCTCTCCTGCTTTCCTCTCTGCAGCAGGCCCACTGCTGCTGCCTTTTTCTTTACCCACCGTGGGGGTTCAGCAGGCGGGCAGCGCTGCTCTCCAGCCAGAGCGTCCTGCCACGGGTCAGTGCGCAGGCTATGGCTGGAGATGAACAATGGTGACAACGCCACTCTGCCGCACACCTCACGCCCACTTTAACATTTCAGGACAAATCTACATTTCCCTCTCAGACAGCCTGAAGTAGCGGAGGCCTGGCCATGATTTAGTCATGAGAACTGTTCCTTTGGTGGGCCTGTCCCCGATGCTGCCCCTTGCAAGGCCACTTTAGAGCTCTCTCCTTCACTTACAGGCTTTTGCTAACCACTCTGCAATCAGCATGCCCTCAAACCCCTCGCCCACGTCAGCGCTGGCCTGTAAGAGAGAGAAAAGAAACTACAGGAGGATATGGAGCTACCTCGCTAGTCTCTGCTGGGAATTAAGTATGAACTTTCAAAAATGAATCATCATGCAGGTTCAAACAAGTAACCAGAAAAGTAGACATCTACATCATAGAACCTTCCTCAACCTTGTTACACTTTATACTCCAGATGAAGCTTATTGGTAAGCTATATAAAGTATGGATGCGGCGAGAGCAAAGTCAGTTATTGCTGACTATCATAAGCCTTCTTTACCCTTTCTCTCATTAAATCATGTTCTCAGCGCATTTTAGCTAAACATAGATTAACAGACAATATATAAGCTTCAAAAGTCAGTAAAGTCAACAAATACTGTTTTTGTATAGACCAGAAATGTGTTTCATTTTGTAAATATCTGTCGTGTTCTGCTAAACAAACGATGTCAAACTGATATCAAGTAATGTCAAGTAAGGGGATCATAAAGGTTTTCACTGCTGTTGTTTGTTAAACCATAGTGTGTGTGAACTGATGTAAATACTCAAAATAAATTAACTTTTGTACATAGCTAGGGTTGTATTCTTTCCAGGAGTTTTTTTCTTTTAATGAGAAATGAACATTTACAAAGCAATTACTAAAAATATCATTTTATTAAATCAGTACAAAACAAAGTTACAATATGAAGTGTGTGAGTCTCTGATACAAAAGCAAACAGCATCACACTTTAAAACAACATTGTTGTAAAACCAAAGCGTGTTTGTGTTCAACATATTACAGCACCTTTTGGTTTATACTGCAAACTTTATTAATTACAAACCTAACTAATTCAGTTTCATTCCAACTCATTCATGTTTGTAGAGTGACATATTGAAAACGGTCATTTGACCATTATTTCATTGGCAGTTCCACATACATTTTTTCACTACTGAGATCATCAAAAACATTCCCATTACTTAAAGCACATGATAATAAAAGCCTGTCATAAGCCTGTAAACAGCAAAATGTAGAATAACTGTAAGAAAAGAACTGTAGAATGTAGCTTTCTAACAGCGAAAAGCACTTATCAATTTGCTTCCTTGAACATTTTCTTAAAGGAGACTTCCACTGATTTTCAAAAATTTCTGCATAATTCAGAGTTCTGGTGGTGATAGGAACCAGAGCCACTAGTGAACCTACATGTGTCTTTTATATGTAATGTCGTTAATGGTAACAGTGGCAAAGTGAACAATTCATTTTCTTTTGGGACTATTTTGCATTATAAACACCCTGCATGTACTTTTTCACCATGGATGGATTTTAAAAATGTTTTTTTTTTAGACCAAAAGCTCATAGATCTACTGGAAAACTGTCTCATTTCAAGTAAAAAAACATTTCATATAATAATTTTGTGAGGTAGCTTTTAAAAGCTTTAAGCATTCCTATTACGACCACTGTAAACCACTTTAACAAGATATTCTAGAAGATACACAGGGTGAGTCAAAAGTCACAGGACACCGTTTTACTTCAGAAACGAAGGGGAAATGACATATCTGAATACCCCAGCAAGTAATGGGTGAGGGGGCCTATCTTTTAGGCTATGTCCTGAACATGGCCGCCATCTTGAAAGCCACCATACTGGATCAAGGGTTTCCAATGGGAAGGTGGTCATGTAGCATATCAAAGAAGACCAGAATTGTCTCAGAAATCAACTGCCACAATCAGATTTGCAATGTCTCTTGTGGTTCAAAACTTATCAACACAGAAAGCTGCAATAACAACTGAGAACATTGCCTGTGATGCACAGCTATTTGACATGTTCAATGTGCTGTCCCTGGTGCTGAACACAGAGCTGAAGGCGCATGAGAATCTCTGGAGAAAGGCTGTCACAAGCATCCACGATGCGGTGCTGAAGGTGGTGTTTGTTGCAGATTTTCTAAGCATACACAATTTGTTTGAGATGACCCCAGAGATAAAAGTTGATGATAAAATAAAAAATAAAATAAAACTGTGTCCTGTGACTTTTGACTCACCCTGAAGAATGGAGCATTTCACATCAAAAGGCTCTAAATTATATTTTAACTATTAAATTATATTTTTATTTAAGCTATCAAGACAGAGAATATGTCATTGGCTTATTTATATTTGAAAACAAATACCAGGAAATTTTTTACCTTTAAAACAGCACCCAAAACGACACCTTTGGTTCACTGGATCCTTCCATTTTACCTGGACTAAAGTTGAGTCATTCTTCACTGTTTTGCTGCTGCTGTTGTGTGTCTGAGGAGGCACTTGGCTCTGGGCTCTCCTGCTGCTCCTGCTGCTTTTGCCACATGGCTGAGTACTGCCCTTGCATAGCCAGCAAATCTTCGTGTCTGCAAAATCAACAAATAAGCGCTCAGCTTCACAGGGGGTCTAAATGGCAAGCGGAAGCTTTCTCCTGGTTTTCAGAGATCACTTAGGGGCGAGAGGAACTCTCTGGGCCATTGTGTTCATTCTCTTAGATTTGTTCATACAGAGAGTCATTTAGGAGGGTCATATGGGGGTCAAATCCACTGAGGCTGCAATTAATCTGAAGGGCAACATCAGAACTGGAGCAGGCGTCGTGTGGGAGCCTGAGTTCAAGGAGCTGTAGATGGAAAAAGCTCTCCTTATAATGGAAAATCACACCAGGAGTTACAGAAAATGGACCTTGAGAAGGATCTGAGAAAGTTTTCACCACCACAGAACATGCTTGACTTTGAAAAGGTCTAAGAATCCCAGTATGAATTAATAAAGCACACAGTGGTGAGTCTTCACAGGCTTTGTCAGACTTCCCTTCCTTGACTGTCTTCTTTTGGACAGCTACCTGTTCTAGCCTGGGGTCTGGACAAGGTGTTTCAATTAACTACGCTTTCCTAAAAGCATTAACCCTTCACCTCCCTCCTCTCTTCCTGTGTGTCTGTGCGTTAGACAGTGAATGAATGCAGTTTTTGTGGCTTAAAAGCCTGTGTGTGTTGTGTTTACATCGCGTCAGTCAGGGCTGAATGTGCAAGGGTGTGGGGTTACATCCCGATTGCCCATGGCAGAGTGCGTACGAGTTTATATGTGCATGTTTGGGGGTTGACGACTCATATATCAAAGGGCAGAATGGGACAGGACTGTGGGCTTTAGTGGCTACACTGGGGCAGGCTGGACAGACTAATTGAAAAAGGCCATTAGTAAGGGAGAGAGGGTGCGTGGTGTCCTTAGTGTTATCAGTTGATCAGTAGGCTTTACCTCAGGGCTGTGCTCATCTTCTCAGAGACAGGATACGGTCTCTGAGTGTCCGAGCAGTCCACACCCTGCCTGTTCTGGAGCCCTGGGGGGGCAACACACACACACACACACACCTTCCCAACTAATGGGTCTTCTTAGTTCATCACACCACACACAGTCTAGCTGCCCTAACATGTCTTCAATGGTTCACTCTCCACCAAGCTCAAGGAATTTCAGCCAAGCAAGAAAGATGCAGTCTTATGTGTCTCCTTTTAGACTGATAAGGCTATTGTACTGTCTTCAACTAAAGTACAGTATGGTACAATATGATTTCACCAACCTTCCACGCTCCACAATCTGTCCTTCATGCAGAACCAGAATCAGATCTGATGAAATTATGGTAGACAGCCTGCAAACACAATGGTCAATAACATGAACTTTAAAAATTCATGAACTACGGTTCAAAAAGTTTGGAACCACTGTTTTCAGTACCATAAAACTAGTTCCGTTGCACAGTACAGACCACCCTCCATTTATTTCATTTCCAGTCATTTTTCAGTGTATATTTTTGTACTTAAAGCTTTAATCTTTGAGAGAGAGGAGAAAAGCTGCTTTAGATCTGAAAAATCCACAAGTGCTTCTGTTCATCCTTCCACTGTGAGAAGACATCTCAATACTATGTCTCTGAAAGAATGTGCAGCTGTCAAGAAGCCTTTGCTGAGAAAAAAAATAGACAAAAAACTGAACTCAAATCTGAAATTGGCAAATAAAACAAAGAAGCTGCTGTTTTTTTCTGAACAATTGATTGGCCACCCCAGGGTCCAGACCTCATGTGTTTGGGAATACTTACAAAAAACTAAAACCAGAAAGCAAGTCGCACAAATAGAATGGAAGCAATAGCAAAGGGTGAACACTGATAATACTAAACATTATAAACTACAGTTAGTTGTTAAGACTTCTTTGTAATTCACAATTTTATGTTGAATTTAGGTTTTCTGCTTTTTTTCCTGATGATGAAAAATTAATAACTTAATGTCTGTTTTGACTGGAAATTAAACAAAAGAAGGCTGGTCTCTGACTTTTTGCACAGTGTTGCCTTTTTTGTAAACCATCATTATTTCTTGTTATTCCCAAGAGGAATAAAATATTGAAGAATATAAGATTTATAAAATTTCAATGTACACACTGACTAAATTATTATTGCCTAAAAAGTATTAATATTATTATCCAAACTTTTCAGTGGCAGTGTAAAGTGCTCTGTGTGGAAAAATTAAAGAACAGATTGACATGGATTATCAAGCTCCACGTGAGAAACGTTCTAAGCTTGTAGGTTCTTTATACACAGGATATACATTGCTTATGCATTAACTGAGGTTAACCTATTCTCATGCAAATACCATAAACTCCGCTGTCCTGCACTAACACAATGTGAAACAAATGATCTCATGCATTGTGCAGAACACTTAGCTGAACACAGCCGCCCAGAACACTTGCACACGTGCGTACAGACCCGCACACACCGCCGCGCCTCTTTTAATTCGTGCCCCACCCTCCTGCAGGTCATCTTCTCACACAGTCGCCCTTCATCTTCAAACAAAAGCGCTGAGACTTCTTTATTGATTGCCACCCCCCACAACCACCACCCCAAAAACAGATCAAAGTGGCACCACAATCTCAGAGGCTGGACAGGATCAAAGCATGCAGACTCTGATCATGATGTGTTTACAATTTTCTGAGGGAAGAAGAAATGAGAGAGACAGAGAGAGCAGGAAGAATACTGTGAAGATGAAAAAGGACAGAAGACACTAATTGAAGAGACAGTAAGAAAGGAAGAGGGAGAGGAGAACGGCAGACAGAGCAACGAGTGTGCAGTCAAAAGAGAGGAAGAATGGAAGAATGTGATGGACACAGAGAGGCAGTAAAGGAAGATTTGGAAGACAGAAAGTGAGAGAGGCTGTGGTGTGAGCGCCAAACATGTTCAAACGTAATAAAACCCAAACATAAACTAATTTCCCAGTAATATCTAGCAGACATACAGTACTGTGCAAACGTCAAAGACCACCCTTCATTTAATTTCCAGTCAAAGCATCTAGTACACTTTACTCAGTTTTCAGCATCAAGAGAAAAAACAGAAAACTTGTAAATCACAGAAAATTACACTTATTTCAGTGCCTGCATTTACTACAGCTTCCATGCTTTTGGGAGACTTGCTTTCAGTTTTTTTTTTAAAAATCTGCAGGGATATTTTTCCAAAGTTCAGTGTTAGAATTTGATTGCATTTTCTATTTCTATTTCAATCCAAGAAATCTAGCTTCAGTGATGTTGAGGTCTGGGCTCTGGCACGGTCAGTCCATTGTTCTGAGATTACCAGCAGCTCCTCTAAATTTTAGACTTGCTAATATTTTTCTGCTTAATTCTTTTTCTCAGTATGGTCTTCTTGACAGCTACACATCCTTTCTGACCCATAGTGCCCAGTTGTCTTCTCACAGTGGAAGGATGGACAGAAATACCTGTGGAATTTTTCACATCTGTTGTCTCTCTGAAAGATGAAAGCTTTAAGTACTGTTTATCTTTTGGGGCCAGTTTTGATGGCCTAGCAGGTCTCTCCGAGCCTCATCTATATAACGTGTACTCCAGTTTAGGAAACTCAGATTTTTTCCACTACTTCTCCTTTTTCCCCATCAATATGCAAGTGGATTATCTTTTAACTTGGAATTAAATAAATGAGGGGGGCAGTGTCTCTGACCTCTCCACAATACTGTACATGTAGAGGGTAACAGATCTGCAGAGACGTCAGTGTTACCTCAACTGAACGTGTAGAACAAGGCACGCAGATCAGAATTTGGACACTCAAAAAGATCAGTTATTAGTCAACTACTTTTCTTCACACTGCATAAGCTAGCAATGAGATTTGTCTCAGGTCCAACTTTTATGTCTCTACTACAGATGGATTCTGACTTGTCTCTGGAGTGTTTATGGCCTATACACCTTTCATTTATCTCCAAACCCTCCAGACAGCGTCGTTCTGAGGGCACTGGGTTTAAGTAAAAACAGATCAATTTAATTAGCAACTCAGATTTTCCCCATATGGCCACCCTGAAGTCCCTATCAATGCATGATCTTATCTGAAAGATAAAGCTGTGGATTTAGAGGAGTAGATGGAAGGATTTCTGCCACTTTTATGTCCCACGCTCCAGAGACCATGACAGGAGCACAGAACGTATGGATTATACAGGGATTACAGCAATCCTTCATCACATCCAAACACAATGCATCTTAACTGTGGGCAGCTATTCTCACAGAAGGTGTGGTGATTATAATATTAATAATCTTTTGGGACCCAAGGCTGAATGAAACCATGCTTACCTGTGTGCCACTACAATAGATGTCCTGCTGGCACACACCCTGGTGAGAGAAGCCTGGATGTTGCGCTCTGTCTGAGTGTCCAAAGCAGAAGTGGCCTTAAAAGAGAGAGTACAACATATTGAGAATACCTTCAGCCTGAAGCTAGGTACAACTCATTTTCCCCTTTCTACTCTATATTGTTTATGTACAGTACCAGTCAAAGGATAGGACACACGATCAATGTGTTCATTATAGTCTTTTATTTTTGCTAATTTGTCACATTTAATTGATTCAGATCATCCAAGTAATTGTTTTCATTAAATGGAATGAGCATTTAAAAGCTCCATTTTGTGTTTCCTCATGCTGTCATTATATTATATTACAAAGATTTATTCAAAACCTACATCATTCATGTGAAAAAGTAGCTGCCCCCTAAACCTAATACCTAGTTGTGCCACCCTTGGCAGTAACAACTGATGAGTCTTTTACATATCTGTGGAGGAACTTTGGCCCACTCTTCTTAGGAGAATTATTTCAATTCGGCCCCGTTGGAGGATTTTTGAGCAAGAACTGCCCATTTAAGGTTTTGCCACAGCATCTCAATGGGATTCAACTCGGCCACTGAGAAACCATCATTTTGTTTCTTTTGAGCCATTTAGAGGTGGACTTGCTTGTATGCTACAGGTCGTTGTACTGCTCCCAACTGCCTTTGAGCTTTAGGTCACACATTAATAGGTAGATATTCTCCTTCAGGATTTTTAAATAGAAAGCAGAATTCATGGTTCTATCAATTTTGACAAGTCGTCCAGGTCCTATAGAAGCAAAGTTGCCCCAGACCGTCACACTACCACCACCATGTTTGACTGTTAGTATGATGTTCTGAAAGTGGAATTTGTTTTTGGCAAACGCTTTTCAGTTATTCAATTGAATTTAGTTAACTTGTTTAGTAGGGGGCATTTTTTTCACTCTGGGCCAGGTAGCCTGGAACAGCATTTTTCCTTCATGAAATTAAACTATGAGTTGAAAACAGCATCGTGTGTTTACGTGGGTTATCTTTGTCTAATATTAATAGTAGTTATATGACCTGCAACACTGAAGTGTGACAAATATGCAAAAACAGAAGCACTCTCTCACTCGCATACCTGCTTAACTTACATTTTCTAATAGTAACTTACAGAAATGACTGACTAACAAGTCTTTTTTCAATTAAATGTTTATTCTCCATTTCATTTATTAAATATTATTACATTTCTTTTTTAATACTTTAAGGTTAAATGGATTCTAAGTTCAAGAGGTTTTACATTTTTTTTTGTCTTATGAATGTATGAATAGTTTTTTGCATAATTCTATATGTGCCTTATTTTAGAATTATTTGAAACAATTCTAACTGTTATTTCATTGTTCACAGTTTTGATGTTTCATTATTCTAAAATGTAAAAAAAAAAACTCTAACTTTTGTCAAAATAACAAGCACACCCTTTTTGAGACCAAACTGAATCCATTCTAGTGACATTATTCACCTCGTCCAGCAGGATGATGCGGGGAGCTTTAAGGATGGTGCGAGCGATGGCCACTCTCTGTTTCTCCCCTCCACTCAGTTTCAGGCCTCTCTCTCCTACCTGTGTGTCATATCCTGAGACAGAAACATGCACTATATGTATGAAAGTTTGTAGAGACCCATTCAACTAGTGAATTCAAGTCCTCTAAAAAAAAAAGTAAGTATCACTTTAAAGTACACCCGGTCATGCTACAGCCATGGTTGGGAACAAATACATTACAAGCCATATGTTTGGCAACTGCATTTTCATTTGTGTTTTGGTTTATTTATTCATCAGAGTTTAATACTCAAAATAAACTTAAGCAGTCATTTGTGTGGGCCATTGATGGAAACGGGTGGGTCTAGAACTGCTGAGCTCAATCATAGCACTACCACTGGCACTGACATGGAGTTGGAATAAGTTTCAGTGGCATTTAATGATGATCCAGAACTAATCATCCAACATCAGTACCTGACCTCACTAATGCCCTTGTGGCCAAATGCAATGAAGTTATCACAGTGAAGTTATCACAATGTTCCAACATTTAGTGTAAAGGCTTCTCAGAAGACTAGAGGCTGTTACAGCAGCTAAGGCAGACAATCATCCTATTAATTCTCTTCATTTCAGTGGAAACACTGCATAAGCAGGTGTCTACAAACTTGCTGAAATACAGTGTTGATGCCTGCTCCTCACAGGCACATTAACAACCACCCCTCGTCTCCTTAATCTCTCAGAATGCTCTCAATTCAGGTGTTTATGCCAGTCAACATTTAGAAGCAATATGATTCTACAGCTTCAACTCATAACTGCCAATTCTAGCAGTGAGTGATATACCGTCTGGAAGAGAGAGGATCTTATGGTGGATATCAGCAGCCAGCGCAGCATCTTCCACTTCCTGGTCACTCGCAGCGATTCGTCCGTAGCGAATGTTTTCTCGGATGTTATCGTTGAAGAGGACTGTGTCCTGAGGGACAACACCGATGTAGGAACGCAGAGAGCTCTGTTGTACCTGCATGAAAAACCACAAACACAAGAAGCAGTATGTCATTTTGCTAAGACACAGATCTCGTACCTGTTAAACAGTTTCCAAAATGCTTTTTGAATCTTTTATGCTCATTCAGACATTTCCCCACATGTCACTGAGACTAGCACAATGCAAGCACAGCAAACACCTCATGTAGAAAAGTCCTTTATGTAGATGTAGTCTACAGTAAACGCTAATGTGTTTAGCAGGTGAAACTCTGGCACGTGGATCTCTAACTTTTAAGTGCCTCCAGGGCACAGGGCTGTGCAATCTCCATTGCCTTTGAAAGGTAAACAGCCAGGTGCTGTGCTATGGAGGGGTCCATGGTTCTGAAGATCTGAAAGCCCAATTATAAAGCAGGGTGACAATCTCTCCATGCTGGCCTGTTGTTGGGCGGGGTGCTGGTGGGAGATAGCCCCCTGCCGAGATCCAACGCCTGCCAGACGCTGTGAGGCAGTGCCAGCTGACATCAAGGGGCAGCAAGTGGAGAGGAGTGGAGGAGAGAGGAGTAGAGGGAAGAGCAGGGCTGGGATGAACTCAGTTTGACAAAAAAAAACCAAGTGCCAATGATCCTGTTTTGTCTGAGCCCTAGAGTTCAATAAGCCACAGATAAACAGCAATCATATTGCCTTGCAGAAATGGAAAGCATTTGAGCATAATTCCAATTGCCCAGTAAAAGCCACTGTTGTTTAGTTCCACAGATTCCAAAGTAGCTTTATATCAGGCCAAAAAGGAAACATGCACTAATAGAGCATCAGGACAACAGTAACATTTTATTACATTTGGGTTGGAAATAAAAAGGAGATATTAAGCAGCCATTGCCAGTACCATTTAGAGCAGTCAACTGTTTCTCATGATATCAGATGCTCCTATATTTAGACTTTACATATTTGGCTGAGTTAACCATCATTTCCATCTGACCACAAAGATTCCATTCCTGAAAACGACAGCCTGCCTGACAAACCAACATGAACCGTGTAATCCTCCATATCATCACCATTCAGAAATGCATTCTCTCTCTTACACATGCAAACACTCTTCCTCTTGACTCAGAGCAGTTATTTGAGGTTAGCATTCCTCTGTCCATTTATCTAATCAACAGTGAAAGAGCACCAAACCAAATACACAAGAGAGAGAGAGACAGACATACAGAGAATGGTGGAGAGGTAAGAGAAATATATACATTAACCACACACACACACACACAAACACACACACACACACACACTGCAATGCCAACATCAAAACAATAACTGAAGTAACAGCAAGAGCAGTGCACTATCCTATCTAAAGAATAAACACACACTATAACCAGCAGAAAGCTCATTCATAAGACTTTCAAAATCAATACTCAATTAAGGCAGATGTCCACTGTGATTACAGTCAACAGGGTCATAGTACACAATAGCTATTGGTCCAATGACACCCAAACCTGCATCTACTCTCAGCACCTGGACCAAATCTCAAGGTTTTATTTGGTTTTAGCTTTCAGTTATGTTTTCAATTTTCATTCTGCACTTTCAAAAAAGACGGCTCTTCAAGGGTTCTTAAGTAAAGAAAATGGTTCTATACAGAACCATGAACACATAACCATTATTGCATGATCAAATGGTTCTTTGCATCATGAAAGGGTTTAATGGACAATGTGTTGTATATGGTTCTATATAGAACCTTTTAGAAAAGGGTTTTACATGGCACCAAAAAGTGTTCCCCATTATTACAATGACAAGCTTGTACACAATAGAAGAACCCTTTTATATAGAACCCTTTTCAAAAACAAGACATATATAGAACCATCTAAAGCACATTTTCAATCTGAAGAAGTCGAAGCTTCTGAATTATAGAGAAATGAAAGTCAATGTAACAAACTAATGCTCGAATATATAAAGAAGAACCCTTGAATCATGTGAAAGGGTTCTTTGAGTCTTCATGGTTCTGTGTAGAACCATTTTCTTTACTAAAGAATCCTTGAAGAATCACCTTTTAAAGTAATCCACTTGTCTAAAGGGAAAGTAAAAGGCAATAAGTGAAAAGCAGGAGTTTCCAAAACTGGACTTCATATAGTGAAAAAACAGAGAAAAGGGGAGTCCTCATTACGACTTCCCAAATACAGAAAGACCTTGCAGACCACCAAAACTGTCACCATCAGTGACAGACAGTGACAAAGATTTGATATTGTATTTAGTTTCTGAGGCCTCGGTGTGATTTTCTGTTAAATACTTGCTTTCTATTTTTTTTTACACTGAATTTGTAATTAATGACCATATCAACTGAAAACATAAATGAATGGTGGTCTCTAACTGCTGCATAGTACTATATTCCTACTCATTAAATGTGTGGCTTAGTGTTATCTATCAAAGACATTGCTTGGTATTGTGTCCACTAAGCTATCGCACACATTCTAATAAACATAACCTGCCAAATCAGAGATGTACTGTGTGGCCTAAGTGTATGCTGATCTCAAGGAACAAACACAACAGCTCTCAAACTATTTTCTTGGTCAAAACCATTCAGCAAATCATGCATTACCACAGCATACAATACACAAACATTAACCATAGCTATTAGCAAAAGCTCTGCGAAACTGGCCTGAGATCTGCATAAAAGTAGCAATGACGCGGACAGGGCCTGAGGGGGCAGAGAGTGTCTGTCGCTCCAGCAGTCCCTTCCACCATTAATCCATGTGGCGTGTGGAACCAGCCTCAGCCTTTTCACTTCAAACGCCAGCTGAATTAGATCCCCTTTTGAAGTTCCCTTTTTGCTTTTGCCTTTTGTTTATTTTTGCCGAGCTTTACTTTTTTCTGCCCCGAATGCTCTTAATTCAACGTCTTTCCATTCGTCTTTCCCATTCATCTGGCCTGCAAAAAAGTCAATGTCTTTAATTTATGAACTAATTAACATCAGACTGAGCTGGGTGAGAGGGGGCTTACTGCAGCCATGCGAAACACAAATGGCTTCCCAGGTTTTTTATTCGAGAGAAGCATCTGTCCCCCAACAATGCCACTTTTATCCTCAAAAACATTAGTTTCAGTGCAGTTTTCCGGTTCTCATTGCAACAATACCCAACCTGATTGTAAGCAGACAGAGTGTGTTGGAAAGCCCACCACATGCTTTTCAAATGCTTAATGAACAACTGTGTGAATATAATATTCTGCTGAGAAGACTGATTGGAAGTTTAACAATGTGTTTTCCAGGCTACAAGTAGGAAAACATGCTACTTTTTTGGCTTCTACCATGCTTGGGTTCCCAACCTCAGGCCCCGGACTACTAGTGTCCTCGAAGGCTAACCAGTATCTTTCAGATTGTTATCGGTCATTGTCTCTGACTCCCCCTTTTCCAGTCATAACCGGTACCATCTGGAGTAGACGGATCAGGCTGAGAAACCACTGTCTCCAAAAGCGTGCACTACGAGACCGGTCTCTAGGCGCTCTCTCTCTCAGCGAGGACGGGACGGAGGGCCTCCTTTGGGACACAAAACCCTTCTTCTAGTATTAAACAAAAACAGCATTGCCCCCTTTAAGGTCTATTAAGTGGGAAATGGCATAACAAAAATAAACATCAGAAAACTCAAATTAGGAATTAGGAAATTCAGATGAGGGAGTTTTTCCAATCCGTACCAATCCGATATCAGTGCTTAAAATTCTGTACACCTCACTGCGTGTAACATGAGGCTGTAACTACAACAAAAAATAATCTAAATGAAACATAAGAAAATTTATAAGGCTGTAAAACAAGAATACAAAAAAAAAAACTTGTTAGAAATATGCTTCTGAATGCAACAGCAAAACTAAGAGTGCAACAATGAAGCTGTAAAATCTAAACACTCAAAGAAAGTCTGAGTTTACTTAGCTCTGCAAAAATAACAAGTTGCTGTGCTACTAGCAGCTCTATCAAGTGATTAACACCTCCAAACTGCAGACATGTTTGTTACTAGCCAGCATGAGTTGTGCTGCTCATCTTCTTTGCTGACATTTAAATTGAGGATTTTTAAAATGTGGCGCACATTATTTTTTATTTTATATTTAACCATAACTTTCTCACTCAGAAAGCTGATATAGTACTGGGAAAAGTGCCTGCATACGACTTGTATACTGACACACTGCAACATAGAGAAATGACTGGCAGATTTCAGACTTGCTAATTTAATTAAAGATTTTTGTCATGCTTTGGAATAACATGCTTTGAGAACAACTGTGGACTAAGAGATCGTATTGAACGTGTACTGAACTTGTCTGGCCGGTATCTGATTTATTTAATAAGATCATCATCAGTGCTGATCCGACCCAGAATCTAGGGTCAGTGCATTATTACTTCTTTGTCCAACCTTTAGTGGAAATATGAACAATACAACATTGTTGATGGAGATGAATAACATGATCTGTGGGGTTTGCTCAAATAATTCATCCACTTGAGCATGAGTTTGTAACATTGACATTCATCTCTATATTTATTATTCAGAAGCTTTGGCTCCTCCGCAAAGAGCTTTAGATAGAATAGTTATTTCCAAAATAGGGAAATAATAGCTGGGAAAGTCACATCCATCCTCATCACATGAGAACCCAACAAACTGTACTGCTTTCCTCGAGGCCAGTGAAGACAGAGAGCAGAGATACCTGACAATTCATGTGTGGCAGCAGTTTAAATTATCGGATGGTAAGAAAGATGCTCAGTCCAAAATAGCTTCTGACTCACATAACTGCTTTAGATGGGAATGTCAGCTCTTTTTTCCTCCCTTGATCTACAGCAGGTTTAAAATGAAAGAAGCGTGTCTAGCACAGCTGATGTGAACCAATTAATACAAAAGCAAACCTGTTCCATCAGACAGATGACCAAAAAAATGCTTCCACTGATATTGCTTTTTAGGGTGATTTTCAGAATGGAATACCAAGTATTTAAGTATTTGATACCTGTGAAATGCGGATTGTTTTAGCTCTAATGATCTGTTCAATTGTTAATTATGTTGATTTGTAAGCACTCTTCTTCTAATAAGAACTCATATAGTGATGGAAAAACTGTGACTGAATTACCTTTCAGACATCGTACTCAAAGCTTTACTGTTACCATTCCACAATAATTTCTTTAGTGGCCTAATAAAAAAAGACTGACAATGTAAGTCAAAGAATATCAACCAGCCAACCAATTTTCAGCCTTAACCTGGTTGTTGTTCTCTTTGTTCTGTGGCATTCATCTGTGGCGTATCTTAAACAACAACTTCATTTTCTACTTTAAAAGCTTTGACTGGCTGCATTTTCCTTTCCCTCTAAATGGATTACTCATGTTTTAAAAGACTACCTGAATACTTTCACATGTGTATTCCCTAGAGACATGTAACAGTAAGACAAAATTGACCATGTCAGATGCTTGCAAATGAGGGGTAAAAAAACAGGGGAAAACAGAGAACAGGGAACAGTGATATGCAAAACATGAAACGTGAAATTGAATCCACTCGGCAAGAGCCAAGTTCTGCCTTTCTGACCAGCTGTGCACACACACACACACACACACACACACACACACACACAGCAGTGCTGTAATGGTTTGTTTCTTAAGACAAAATGGCTGACAAGCAACTACCCATGTGTGCCCAACCTGGACTGAATGTACGCAATCATGTTTACACGAACCTCCACACACGGCTCTGTTTAACAACTCACAGACCATATTATAGACTCCAGTCTCGTCTGCCCAGCCCTCGTCTACACCAGGAACTTCATAATGAAGCACAGCACCCTCTCCCTCTGTGGACGTCTTGCCCACCTTCCTGTCCAATACACCTCTGACTCCTGCTCCACACTTTCTCTCTATCAGACTGCCTTCTAAAGACAGGTCCATATCACCAACTGAGGCATCCAAACCAGCTAACATCGACTGCTAGGACAACATCTGAGTGAAGTCTTTAATACAGGCTTTTATGAAGTGTTCCATAAAGTCAAATATGATTAACAGGATGCAGGGCCTCAGCATGGAGGGTCATTAAAACAGAGTTACTGCAGTGGTGGAAACAGGCCTGAGACATACACAGACAGCTAAACTGTTGGCAATCTCTGAAAGAACCAGAGGCCAGTTTTTCAGATGTGGATTAGGACTTGTCATTGGGAATTCCCAAGTGAATCCTCTCAATTCTAGGCTAGGAATTGGCTTAATCTGTGACTGGAGAAAGACACGACTGGTGAAGGTTTTGTGAATGATACCAGTGTCAATTTAAGGAATTCTGAGGCCAGACTATACTGGCTGATATCAAAAATTTAATTGTTTTCATTAAATGGTACTTCACTGAATGTTGACAAATACAATTGTCAATTCTCAGCTGTCAAATTACTCCAACTCTATAAAATAAAACAGCAGAAAGTCACAAAGGCTTAATTAATATAAATACTATATAACTACTGGGGGCGCCGCTTCCCAGAATTTTGATAAGTTTTAGTTTCTGTAAATATATAGCACGGTGGCGTGGTGGGTAGCGCTGTCGCCTCACAGCAAGGAGGGCCTGGGTTCGATTCCCTGGCCGGGTGACCGGGGTCCTCTCTGTGTGGAGTTTGCATGTTCTCCCTGTGTCTGCGTGGGTTTCCTACGGGTTCTCCGGTTTCCTCCCACAGTCCAAAAGACATGCAGTCAGGCCATTTGTGTAAAATGATCAAATTGTAAGTCGCTCTGGATAAGAGCGTCAGCAAAATGCATGTAATGTAAATAAGCTCCTATTCTTCTTAGAAAGATATGCATTATAACCCATCTTACACATGGTAAAGGTCAGGTTTGGAGAAATAATATAATATATTGTTACATGTGTGTTATTTTAACCAAGCTGAGGTGTTGCGTTAAATTTCAACAGTTCAGTATTGCTCAAACTAGAAAATAGTTTTCTTACATCACAGTTTGTTACAATGATGGTACCCATCAAAAGTTTATGGATAACTTTTGAAATTTTAAAGTATTTAAAGTGTATTTCTTGGTATAAAGACTAGGTTTTGCTTAAATACTGTTGTCTTGGCTGAAGTGTTAAAAGCACATATTAAAAAGCATTTGCCACAAAGGTGGTTTAACCACCTGAATGGTTTGAGAGCTGACATCAAAACAGAGGGATGAAATATATAGGCGTTTAGCATTTTCCCATGGCAGTGTTTTTGTCAGACGTTCCTTCAGTTTTGCAGTTTTCACAGAGAAAATCTGCAAGATCTAAACAGCTTTCTATTTAATAAGCTACTGCAAACCAAGAAAATGTGTTCATTTATTAAAAACATTTTGAAAACACAGGTGTTCCTACAGTAGAGCAGACAGTTTCACTGAAGCATGCTGTAGATTTTTCCATTCTGCAAAAATGTGTTAGAATCTAAAAGCTGCTAGCTGACCTCTGACTTCCATCAGTATCAAACAAAGCAGCACTAATAATGACCTCAATCTGGCAGTGCAGCAGTAGTAGGGTGAGCACACTGGAATCACGCAGGAAAAGATGTAAATGTGACCAGATCTGTCAGATGCACGACACAAGTGTGTGCAAGTGTGTTACACGTGGTCCATCAGCTGTCTGTGCACCATATTCATCTCTTACGGGATCAGTGAGTTCCATTGGCTGCCCCCCAGCCCTACGCCTTTTCCAACACACCGGCAAACAACTTTGATTTTCTATCATCAAAAGCCCCTTGTAATTCCTTTGAAAAGGAGCATTTACGAGCCTCAAAAGTTTCTTATATGAAAATGTTAAATATTTCACGCTGCTTTCATCTGGGGGCCTTGTTAGCGTGCCCTGATGCTCTTTCCTCCACCCCCCTGCCCACAGTCACTCAGCCCTCCAACACTGCGGGGCTACAGTCTGGGCTGCTTGTTTGCGTGTTTGTTTTTCAGCAGGCGTGCATGTGCTTGGCTGATATTTTCATATCCGGCTGTGAAGCTGCCCTCCTGGCTTTTCACACACATATTATAGTGTAGTGTTACACACACAAGGCTCTGTCGGTGCAGGCAGACACGCGGGCGTCAAAAGTGCATTGAAAAGGTTGAATCAGTGACCAGTGTCGGAACGAAAACAGCCCGAAGCCATCCATGCCATCAAAGGCTCTGAGATTCAAGTGTTGATCCATTATTTCCGTGAAAGCTCTTCCATGAGAAATGAGTACAAAGAATAGCCAACAGATGTTTCCAGCTTAAGGGTGTGTGTGTGTGTGTGTGTGTGTGTGTGTGCATAGCCTTCTCACTGACAGCCAAAAGGATCTAACAAGGTTAGCGGTGGAAGTATATGGTCATGACAACTTCCTCTTCATGTCATTTCACCTTTAAGGTGAACTGAGACTTGGGAAAATTGTGAACTACACATAAGTCACCTGTTTCCTCCTAAGTACACAGATAGTAGAACTTTGCAAAAGGTAGGGCACCTCTGGCCAAATTACATTCTGCTGATTTTTAAAGAGAAAGAAATTAAAACAACCTTGATGGCAAACTAACATTTAGTCATCTAGGTGTTGATGTGATGGCTGGCTTCACAGGATTTGGAGGAAGCTTGTGCTAACTTTTACCCTCCTAGCGCTCATGGGATCATGTGATTGGGGTGATTGGTTATGACTAAATTGGAGAAAAAAAACTGGAAAACAAAAATGATAACAATAATTAAATAATTGTGATTGTGGCATGTGCCAATGTCTGGACAACCTTGCAGTTTCTTCCAGTATCGGAACTTACTTTGTTGGGCCTTAACGAACTCAAGAATTATTAGCAATTATCAGCTGATAACTGTATTCTTTACATCTCCTGAATGTATTCTCAGACTCTTAAAATCTTGGCCTTAACATTCAACTACCCTGGACTTGAGGATCTATAAACAAATATAACCAATGCCTACAAAGCAGGGGAAGGCTGTAAGGAAAAGATTTCCACTCTTCCAAATATCATTTTGAAGTGGCAGTTAAGGGGAACTGTGAAAGACACTGTAATATAGAACTGCTCATATGATATCCAGAAAGGTAAAACAAAAGCCAAATATGATGAAGACCTGCAGAAAAGATTAAGCTGGTCATGTAAAATTCTACTGTGTAGCACTGCTTGCAAAAACAAGATCTGCATAGAAGGAACCTTTACCAGCAACCACATCACAAAAGTCACCATCTGTGCTAAACAATATCTATATGAGCCAGGGGCATTCTGGAAATGTGCTGTGGACTAATGACAATAAACAATGCCACTCTTTGGCCACAATCAGCAAAGGTATGTTTTGAGAAAAAAGGGGGCTGAATTTGAAGGAAAAGAACATTTTTCCAACTATTAAGCAAGATCTATTAGGTTTGGGGTTGTGTGGCAGCCAGTGGTACAGAAACACTGCATGGGTAGATGGAAGAATAGATTTCACTAAATACCAGCAAATTCTGGATGCAAATGTGACAGTAAGTCATGAAACTGATGTTGAAAAGAGGCTGGCTTCTACAACAGGACAATGATCCAAAACATACCTCAAAATCCATCAAATACTGCTTCAAGAAATGCAAGCTGAGGCTTTTGGAAAGTTCATCACAATTCCCTGACTGTGACCACCATTGAAAATTTATGGGTAGATTCTGAACATGATGTGCATACAAGATGGTTCAAGAATACTGCAGAACTGGAAGCATTCTTCTAGGAAGAGTGGCAGATAGCTGCAACATCTGCCTAAGAGGGTTACTAAGAGTTACTAAGTACTGACTTGGTAAGGTGTCTAAATTTCTGTACATACCACAGTTATTACACATAATTTTAAGTTCATCAAATATAAAATAATCGTGCATTACATTTGCAGAAAAAAATGTTTGCTGAGGTTGTGTTCATTTCTTTCACTGCAAAAATCAACAAAACTTGTAACTTGGCCACAGTGCCCAAACTTTTATACAGATCTGTAAAAACGTGTCAGCATCAGAAAACACATGAACAAGTATATTTAAGGTACCAGAATGTAACTGCTTCACTATTAAATGTGCAACTGGAATTTTTGAACTAGACGTCGGCGATGGTAGCCTCATCCCAGACAGCAAGATGACAGTGGTCCACTTTTGCCCAGCTGATAGCAAAGCTGAAGGCCCGCCGGCTTCTTGCTCAGCAGTTACAGGGCAGCAAACTGCTGATTAAGCAGAGTAAAAGACAAAATGCCACATTTTTATAGCACTTATTTGCCACTCATAGTCCAATTAATTTTTTTTTCTTTCAATCCTTTCTTTTGTTATCCTTTGTAAATTAGTTTAGTAAATCATTTTACATATCATAAATAAAGCCAGTTATATATCTGTAACTAAACTAGTAATGTCAACAACAATATTTCATACATAATTTTATATTAGCCCTAATCACTCATTCTGCCAGTAGTTTGCAATATTTGTCTTAATTTATTTTATAAAGAAAAGCCATGTGCGCTGTTTGAGGAGATTGAAAACTAGTTAGTCCAGGACAACAGTCTGATTAGTCTGAGGGTGGACAAGCGGTCACAAACAGTCAGTAGTGGGGGGGGCACCTTATCAAGTCAGTGGACTGATATGCTCACTATCTGGGGTCAAATCTATTTCACTAATGAAAAACATTTTTCTTGAAGTATACATATTCGGCTCCTATTACTCGCTATGTGAACATGTAGAGCTGCAATTAACTCAGTTTGTTCTCACAGCTTTGAGGACTTGTTTCTGTTAGCACATTAGCATCCGATTACTAAGCTTAGCTTAGCTTACACTGCACTAGCTTTGTGACCTACGGCTTTGGCAGGCACTGAAAATAAAAATGAATCACTGAAGTACAAAAGCGATTGTATGTCAGCCTTTTCAGTATATTTAAAACCCCATCTGTGAAGCATGATGACTGTTATGTCCTGTTAGCTGCACAGGCACTAGAATGTAACTACTGCACCATTTAAGGTGGAAAGGGAAAATTCAAACAAGACGCTGGTGGAAAAGAAGCTGAATTCAGCTGTCGAAAGAGCTGAAGGCATGAAAAGTGATTAAAAGGAAATAGTTGCTCTGCTTCCCAGGTGGGTAAAATTAACTGAATACCCAGAATCTAGCGAGCTGACCTTCGTTGACTTTCTATGCTGTTGTCCGCCTCAATGTTATATCCAGGCATTTGTCTGTACAATGTTTATGAAGAGTTTTATGGCCACAAATGTGTTATTTTCCTTGGCAATGCACTTTAATGAATTTGGTGGGCAGAGCTCCTGAAGGAGTGCTAAATAGAGGGGTGTATTTGTTGTGCTGTTGAGAATGACAAATAAAAATGTGCTATCCAGCTCTGCACTTGATCGGTATTGGCCCCAAAAACATTGATCAGGCCATCTCTAGTTTTTTCGCAGTTAAACTGGAAAACCTTATTCTAGACACCCCTGTGGCACCACTGTATGAAAAGAGTAAGCAAATTTGTAAATGGTTACAATTTTAATTCTGGCCAGAACTTACCTTTAAAAACTTGCACTTGTGTGCAAGTGTGTGATGGTTTAGCCATGCCGTTTGCATGCTTATTGGTGGAATATAGGCTTTACATTACTTGTCAGCTACATTAGCTTCACATACATAGTGTGAAACTAAAGAAGCAAACTTTTTCCACACTAAACACATCTTGACTGATTGCCTCTATTTGGGGAATGGGGAAATATTTATATTTGATTTTCATCGCATTTTTGAACTGCACAGAATTCATTTACCCATTTTGTACACAGACTTTTAGTGTCTCTGTAAGAACCTATAGCCAAACGGACTGAGTTCCACTCAGTTCTTGGAGAGTACATCCTAATGTTCCAGTAAGTTTAATGGTGCTGATCTGGCCACTGGCGTGAAGGATGAGTGGTTGAATTGATGACAGCTGCTCTATAAAAGCGATGTGCTCTCATGCCTGCTCTATGAGAAAGCTCACACTCCCTGAGGAGGGTTCTGGCACACTGAGTCCACCTCATGCTTCCTGCTGGGGTCTATGCACATTAATGCACCAGGAATGTGTGGCTGTGGCGCACAAGTGTGAGGCTGTGTGCCTGCGCGCAGACTGCAAAGCTCTTAGGGTCATAGCATGACAAAGTGGGGATGATGGAGAGAATGAGAAAGCAAGAGGAAAAACAAAATGGTTCGGAGGGTGTTTTTCTCTCGTTATCCACAAGCATTTCCCTATTTAATATCCAAATTCCAAACCACAAACTTATTCTCCCAGCTTTCTTGGCCAGTCAGTTATCATTATCCCTGGAAAAGCCAGAGAAGGATTTCAATGCAGGTGCATCAATCTTACAAAAGAACATCCAACCAGAACATCATATAGACTGAAGTTTCACTTGCGTGTCTCCATTAAACTCTCCAGGTACTTATGGTTCTTTATTATTGCTTGCACATTGTTATTGCATCTTGGCACAAGATTCTCAATAACTGAAACTCAGATGTCTTTAGCATAATGCATTCCAATTTCTATTGTTTTTTCTTTATTTGGACACACCAGTTCCCCACTTATATTATATGAAAATTTCATGATGCATGGACCAATAGAAATGTTCAAAAATAGAGAAAAAAATCTATTTAACTTGAATGAAATGTATAGAACTGTTTTGCTTTCTACTCTAAAGTTGGCATTTTGAACATAATTCTTTGTTGTGTTTTTTTCAGACAGTAATGATATCCTACTGGTGTTGACTCATTGCCAACTACTTAAACTTCACACAGTGCTCAATGATAAACTCTTATGCCATTTTTTGGAAAGATTAAAACAGAAAATGTATAAATTTGAGCATCAGTAACAACACAGAAAAAAAACAAAAAACATCTTAGAGATTTTTCTAAACGAATCTATTAAATTCAACTTAACCTAACCACAACCTCATCTTAATTCTAACCTTGGTCCTAATTCCATAGATAATATGTTAACAATTTGACAACTTGTAGATCATTTTTCAACCATATAAGCAAATGCATGCTGAAGTACAGCCTCCACACAGTGGGGTTAGTTTTACGACAACTATGCCTTATATTACAGATAAGTTTTCCATGAGGAGTTGGGGTAATGCCAATTTACCACAGGACAACTGTAATGTTTATGACAGGTTTGCATGGGACAAGAAATCTTGGTATAAATGACAGAGACTGGAGTGGCTACATGATTTACGCACTGCCTTCACTCCAGAAAAGTGAACAAAAGTTGTTAATGAAAAATCCATTTACCCTAACCATCAGTCTTGCTGTCTGAACTGTGTCATTAGCTGTGAAAATACCATCAACAGTCAACATCACCATATAAAATCAAACCTTCTTCTGTAATTCAGTTCAAACATTTAAAGAGGGCAGTACATATTCACTTGATTCGCCACAGAGAACTGAAGTACGCTTCATGTTGATGTGTTGATCCACACGGGATTAATTTCTATGCTTTCTATGGAGGTTATTTCTATGGTTTTTTAATAGTAGTTAAGAAGTGCCTGGAAGTCCATAAAAATAATTGAGATGGCACATTTGAACTGAGAAACGCATTTAAAAATTATATTATTCTACCTAGAGGTTTGAGATAAAGGTGGATTTCATAATCTATAGAAGCAAATGATGTGTTCATTGTTTGTACAAAATACTGTTACTCAAAAATATCTGCATAGGGAGAGCAGATATAAGCATATTTACAATATACGAGTCAGTTCAACCTAAAAATTAATTAGTGGTAACAAATAAATGAAGAAGAAGAAGAAGAAGAAGAAGGAGAAGATAAATAGTTTTATTCAACCTAAATAAATATTTTTAATGAGCGATTCTTTCAATCCAGTATTCTTGATTAATTAAACTAGTTCAATTGTTTGTTGTCACATTAAGTAATTTCTTAGATTGAACTAGCAAACAATTTTAACAGCACAGTTCTGAGAAATGTGTTGAGCAGTTTTGAGTACAGATTCTTTTTCCCTTAAATGTGTGTAAGCAATTGAGAGAAACTGTAAACTGCTTTCACCTGGCCTAATTACAGCACAGTTGTAATCTCACGCTGACAGGTGTGTCCTGCTGTAAACAGTGATTTCTTTTCATTTATAAACAGTTTTACGGAACTTAGATTTGGGCTTTAAGCCACGCTCATTATGCGAAGCGGATGTGAAGACATGAAGCAGAGTTAACTTTTACCTTCAGCCTCAGATCAGTACACACACACACACACAGAAAGAGAAAGAGACAGAGACAGAGAGACAGAGACAGAGAGACAGAGACAGAGAGACGGAGAGAGAGAGAGACAGAAAGAGAGAGGGAGGCGAGGGTAGAGAGAGAGAGAGACAGATACAGAGAGACAGAGACACAGAGAGAGAGAGAGAGAGAGAGAGAGAGAGCGACAGAGAGACAGAGACACAGAGAGAGAGAGAGAGAGAGAGAGAGAGAGAGAGCCAGAGAGAGAGACACACAGAGAGAGACAAAGAGGAGTCACAGTGAGACAGATAGAGAAAAGGGAAAGTGAGAGACAGAAAGAGAGAAAGACAAAAAGAGAGAGACAGAGCAAGAGTAAGAGAGAGGGAGCAAGAGCAAAAGTGAGAGAGACAAAGGGAGAGAAAAAGTGAGACAGAAAGGGAAACAAATGGACAGAGAGAGAGAGAGAGACAGAGACAGAGACAGAGAGGAGTCACAGTGAGACAGATAGAGAAAAGGGAAAGTGAGAGACAGAAAGAGAGAAAGACAAAAAGAGAGACAGAGCAAGAGTAAAAGAGAGGGAGCAAGAGCAAAAGTGAGAGAGACAAAGGGAGAGAAAAAGTGAGACAGAAAGAGAAACAGATGGACAGAGAGACTGACAGAGAGAGAGAGAGGGAGGGAGGGAGAGCGAGCGCACCACAGCGGCTGAACTCTGAGCACCTCTCAGCAGACTGCAGAAGTCGTGCAAATGGGCAGACACTCCCTCCACATGGCAGAATAAAAGCAGCCTTAAAATTCTGTATTCATTATTTACCAGTCCCACACTATGATTTATTCACAGGGGGCAGATTGACTCGGATATGAAGGAGAACCTGAAATCATGCAGCTCGAGCACCATCCCCTGCTTGCATGTGCGTACGTGAGCGAGTCCGTCTCTGCGACTGCAACGTTTCCGAAAAACTGCTATAATTACAAGGCTTTACGATTATAAAATATAAAGCGCTTGAGGTTTGCTGCAGCATCACTTCAAAAAGGCATAATTGTGCACTTTTACCTTGTTATTGAATACACGCAGTTAGCAGAGCGGAACAAAACCACAAGAAGGAACTCTGAAAATCAAAGCCAACCTTTTCCGGTGTGTTCACTGAAAGCATTTATGTTATTCAGAAAGGTAAGTCGGGCAATAATGTTTGTCAGATCCTGAAGCAATTACTTAATTTAAAGCATTTAACTGTTCAAATGCGTGCAGATTTCACACCATTCACCACAGCAAGCATGTCACGCAGAGACTAATTCAGGACCTCTGTTTAGGAATCCCAATGAGGCATAACTGCAAGTGGCAGTCCAACAGAGGCCTTGCAACACAATACTGCAATACCTCAAAGCTAGTGCTAGGGTGGCAATTCCTAACCGGGGTTTTAACTCAGTCTAATATCCCTAAAACCACTAACAAGACTCATGCCAGCGGTAACACAGTAATCTTTTGATGCTCCACAATGGATTAGATGGTTCTTTGGTAAATATGCAGTGGAGCTTTGGCAAAGGAAATGCAATCTTTGATTTGTTCAGAATGGTTGCTATCCATCCTGAGATGATCCAAGTTTTTCACAGTGGACCTTTTTCCTTGCTGTAAAGTATAATTACCAGAAAACCTCACTAAAAGCTTCCACTTTTTACCCCTACACAGTCATCGAACTCGTAATCCCACAACATTTTATATTATTTGTGCAAAAACACTGCAAATACTGTATAAATATTGTTCTCAGAAACAACAAACAAGTTCAATCGTCCATATGTCAGAAAACTCGCCCTGTATAAACAGACTAAAATTTGATGCACCACACATTATACTCAGAAGAGCAGAACAATAGGTGATGCTAAAATATGTGTATTTTATACATTTGAAACATTACATTTCTCAATAATGCTATTCCAGGTTTAATTAGACCCAAGTTTTACACTTGCATGTACATAAAAATATCAGATATCAGCATTGGCTGATTTCCAAATTGGTGCCTCTCTGGTAATATAATTACACCTCAAAACAATTCTGGATTAAAACCATACAACTCAAGTAGCTCCTTACATATCTCTACATAAGCTATACCTTATATAGCTTGTTAATTTGTCACAACATGATGCAGGTTCCCCGTTCTCACTCACCCTAAAAATCTTCCTACAGCTCTCAACACTTTTATCATATCTTTCTCACTCACTCCATCATATGACCACATGTGTCTTATGTGTGCTGGCAGTGTAAGCAGATGCTAGAAAGCCCTTGAGTAACTCCTTTTCTGTGTATTCAGGAATTCTATAAAAATAAAACTTCAGGTTATGTAAACACAAATATATCTAGAGCTGTGATGCATCGAAATGAACATTCTTGACAAACTCAAATTCAGGACATACTCAGACAAAAGCTGAAACCGAAAACCAAACAAAAGTGTTCTTTTACATATAATCTGACACTTATTTATGCTTAATTAAAGCTGATTCTTTAAAGATGACAATCACCGTGTAGGGAAGGATAGCTGAGAGAACAAGAGACTAATTTAATTTTAAACAGCATGCTAATAATATTAAATATTAACATTTGTAAAATTCTAAAAATGTAATACTTGTAATATCTTGTTTCTCAAATGCATCTAAAGCTAAATTCCAGAGTGCCTCCTGCATAACAACAGAAAACAATTCGTTTTTTGATGTGTAAACCATGTGGATTTGGCATTATGAGATTTATGTGAAACCGAAAGGGCCACTGTTGACCACTGTCCAAGAGTGTTTGAATCAGCATTTGAATAGATGATATCTAGTCTAAAGTGGAGATGATTCAGGTCAAAGAACCACCACCAGGTCACACAGACACACCATGTCTCCTCACCTTTGAGATGTCCTGACCATCAATAAGGATGCAGCCTTCCTGGACATCATAAAAACGGAACAGTAGTCGGATGATGGTGCTTTTGCCTGACCCTGACTGACCAACCTGTGGTGAGAGGAGAAATGTATAACATTACACTTTCAGGGCATATTTTCATCATTTTTAACATATTTTTCTCTAATGAAGCTTTACTAACTCTCCAATTGAAAACCTACCAGTGCTACTGTCTGACCAGGCATTGCTGTGAAAGACACATTTCTGAGAATCTCCTTCCTGCAGACATTCAAAACAATGTTTTAAAGAATGGATGTTTATTTTTCTGGTCTTAACTCATAACAGTCAGTCAGTCTGTATTCTAAGACATTCAAAATATATATTTGGCACACAAATACATATATTTACATGAAGACAAGATGCAGGAAATTGAAAACAATGGGAGCCAGAGTGCACCGGACAGTGGATATATAATGGTTTGTGATTGCTGCAGTGCTACTAACGTGTAGGAATGTACCCTGCTATGTAGCTGAAGCACACATTTTGGAAATCCACTCTCCCTTCAATGCAGAGCAGATCCACTGCATTTACATCATCTTTCACCTGTAGAGAAGAGAGGATTATGAGTAGGAGGAACGCATGACTAAGGGATACACAAGTAGCTCATACGAGTAGGGCTGGACAGAGTTACAATTTGGAAAATGAGGCATATTTTGTGCATATGACAATAAAACTCTTGAATCTTGAATCTGAATCTTCCATCAAAAGGTTTTCGGTCCTTTCTGTGTGCAAATGTAAGAGTAAATCTAGAATTCAAAAGTTATAGCTTTAAAAGTCCTGTAAGGGCTTTTTCTTCAATTCCTTCTATCATTTCCATATCAATGAGATCTAAAGAGGCATTGAATGCTGAGCAGTCTTGCCGGGTGTTGCTTGTGTGTTTTTGTGGAGAGGTTTCCCACTGGAGGGGCTAAGCCCTTACCAGAAATATACACGCACGCTTGTTTTTATACCATGTCAGGACGAAGGGGTCATATTCACATTACCAAGTGGAAGTGGCATAAATCAGATTGTTTGATGTAACAGAGAGCTAATGTTTTCAAATCTATCAGATCTGAGCCACTTTCAGACGTAGTCCTAGATCGGACACATATATCTGATTGGTGGATATGGAGGCATCTAGGCACATATGGTATACAGAGATACCTAGTTTTGATTGTTGACAGTGGTTTCTGATGATAAGAATGAAGATACCATCGAAAAAGAGTAGATGAAGGACATATCGGTGATATAGTTTTAAATTTCAATAAACTGTCTGATTTCATTTTTCGATGCTTATTGAAATCTTTATACACTTAACTCAAGCACACGGAGAGACCACAGCTGACAGCAAACACACGTTCCCTTCATGAAGAGGAACATCTCTCTATTATATGAGCTGGCAGCAGTTTATAAAACTACAAAACAGCAATATACAAAGTAAAGAATATGTTATTTGATTGTCTTAAAAGCTTCAAATGCCTGTAAATTAAAGTAATTCACTCTTAATTTGGCACTGTGCGGGTATGAATGTACATTTAATAGTGAAATAAAATATGCAGTTGGTACATGTTCATAATTATGCGACCAAAACATAAAAAGCATGAAATGAGTATCTTATGCCTTGTCAGAGAAACTTCAGAGCTTTTGTGCATCTGTGTTAACTCATATGTTATGAATTCATTTACATTATTCTCATTGAGAACGTGATATTTAAATACTGACCATTTAAAAATGTGATATTCCAATAACCCAAGTAGTTTAAATAAAGTAGTTATACAAAAACAATTCAGCTTATACAACTTAGCAGGAAAACTGAGCAATATCCCATGTGTATCATGTTTACTTAACTAATTCTATGCTGTACAAATTTAAGCCCATCCTAACCCCAACTATAACCTTAACCCTCACAAAATGTTTTGGCTTTTCAGTTTAAAATGAGATAGCATGCTGCTTTTGTTAAAATAAACTTTACAAAGTCAGAACCATTTTTTGGTACAGACTCTGTAACGTAGTGTTTTTTTTTTTACTGCAAAGTCAAGACATTTATCCTAAAAACATATATACGTACGCACACATCTATCTTACACACATTTCACTGCTATCTAGCTGCTCTTCTGTGAGGAAACCATGACTTCTTGACTCAGCAAGATAAGACCTTGCCTGGGAAACTGGCAGAGCCGAAAATCTCTCTGCAACACATAACACTACCAAATAATAATAAATGCAAGATGTTCATCTCCTACCTCTTTCTCCTCTGTTAGGAGCTCAAACATATTCTCCATGTCAACAAAAGCAGTCTGAATCATCCTGGGGCACAGAATAAAGGGTTGTTTATTACTATAATGACATCATTTTAGCTTGTTCTCCCACGCTGAACCAGTGAAAATGGTCAAATAACTACTGAGATGTAACTTCACCTATAGTATGTGCCAAACCAGTTCAGAGGAGTGTAGAGCTGGACAACGTATGTCCCAAAGAGAACATAGTCCCCAACCTGGAAGTCAGTCAGTCACAGTGAATATAAATACAATTAGCATTAAGCAATAATGCCATCCAAATAACTCTACAGGATAAAATAAAAACTTGAGAGACACACAGTGAAAGATCTGAAGGGCAAAAGAGGTGCAAAAAATGACATAAGGATCTAGTTTAAAGTGAAGGTGAGAACAGATATGCAGCACCTGGAACCGATCCACTGTGACAAAGTATGCACAGAGCAGAGATCCAGCTAGCAGGCCAGAGCCTATGATCAGATTCTGTGTTTGATTCAGGAGGGCCAGCGAGGCATTGCTCTTCCATTCTGACGCCTGAAGACAGAATCAGTGCAAATGACTCTGTTAATAACTTATGTGTGAAAGTGCAGTCCTAAGATTCCATGCACGTTGATGTGCAATGCACAGCTTTCACTCTAAAGAAATACATGCTTAAACATGCTTAAAATTCCAGGAATCTGTTTAGTACTTTGTTTAGTCAGAGACCATCTTTTCATTTACTTCATTTCCGGAATGAATTTCAAAACAGTGTCAGGAAAAAAAGCAGAAATATATTTAACAAAAAACAGAAGGCTTTACACAAAAGACACAACAAATAAACTGCTACTGTCAGAAGAAAACCTCTCCATTTTAATCATTTTTTTTGTTTTTGACATAATCTGAAAATGCTTGTTGCCCTTTACATTATGTGTAAGTTTCACGAATGGACAAAAAGAAATGACCCAAAGTGACTTGGAAAAATGTCTGGTTCCATTGACTTACATTAAAAGAAAAGGAGGCTTTTCCTTTTCCTGTAAAGTGCCCATTTTGGAGACAAAAGGTTTTCTTCCAACAACAGCAAAATATAAGATTTACTTTTTCAGTATTTAGTCTGTCCACTCCTTTTATGCCTTAGTATTTTCTGCTTCTCACAATCTAAGCAATACCAAACACATTTAAGGATGTTTTGTGGGCTTTCAGGTGGCCTCTCCTTTGTTCTGAGAACACCAGCAGTCTTTCATAACCACACTATGATCTTCTCAGGTGTGTGCTTGGGGTTCTTATCTCGTAGTAGAATTAATTTCTTGCCAATCATGCTCATGTTGCCAGTCATGCATCTCCACACATTCCCCCAGAAATATCTCATTTTAGATGCTTATGAGAAAGAGCGTAAGGCAGCTGAGGTGTTTCTGGGTAGCTGCTAGTGTGAATGTTAGTCTCTTTTATACAGAAACTTTGGGAACAGCTTTTGTTGAAAGCATGGCTGTAAAATGTTGGTTTGAAGATGAGCAGAATGGAAGAGTTAACAAGGCACTGAAAAAAAAATACTTCTTAACCTCTGAGGCTTCCATGTAGCTTTTAAGATGTATGTTTTTCTGACACTGAAAAACTGGTACATAATGTCTGCTTTAACCGGAAATGCAATAAATGGAAGGGAAGTCTCTTTTGCGCTGTACTGCATCAATTTAGAAAGTATTATAAATCATGTGAGAGACGTTACCTGATACTTTAAGATAGCTTCCTCAAATCGGCTGACTTCATAACTCTCAGAATTGTAGTATTTTACCTACAAAGAAAAGTCAGTGTTTTCTGGCTTGAGGTTTAGGCTTGTGTGCTGTGAGTACATTATAGAAATCAATGTAAGGAACTGTTTCCTTAAAATTTGTTGCTTACAGTTTCAAAGTTCAGAAGAGAGTCCACTGCCTTGGACTTAGCATTGTTGTCCTGCTGGTTCATGTTTCGTCTGTACTTTGTTCTCCACTCTGTGATTATGATGGTCAATACTGGGAAAATTCACAGAAAGAAAGTCAGTGATCCATTAACCCATTATTATCCACAAGAGAATTTTCCATTCTCTGACCTAGACCCATATGGTTAACAAATGAGGTTTTGTGATATCTTATTAAAACTAGTCCACTGGTCACATAGGACTGCTGCTTTTAAACAAAACAATAAAAAATACAAATTTGATTATTAAAAAAGGTATAAAAATAAAATGCTTTTAATAAAAAGTAAAAATGGCCATTAGAAATATGAAAAATGTAATCCTTTCAGACCAATCAAAACAAGTCTTGTGCCATTTTTACTTCTCAAACTAAATTTAGGTGTTGAATGGGTTAAGCTTCACTTGCAGTCAACAGTGCATACTTTGAATCCAGAGGAAATAAATTCAGGTCCAGAAAGTAAAACTTTTCCCCAGGATTCAGTCCAGCTACCTGGCTTCTGTAGATAGTTCAAACTAGCAGCAGAGGTGTCCAGGCAGTTGGGACAAAATCCTGGAGAAGTTATTTACTCTCTGGACCTGATTTTACCACCTGTGATGTTTACAGACTTAGTTCCTAACAAAATTAGGACAGTATGTGAAATGCTAATAAAAACAGAAAGCAGTAATTCGAAAATTCTGTTTGACATTTATTCAATTGAAAATGACACAAAAACTGATTTGATGTTTTATAAGCTTAATTGTTTTCATAAATATACACTCATTCCAAATTTGAAGCCTGTAAGTTATACAAATCTACATTTTTGCACTGCAGGAAGGCCAGTCTAGCACCCACACTCTCTGATTATGCAACCCTGCTGTTTTAACACAAGCAGAATGTGGCTCGGCATTGTCATGTTGAAATATGCATAGGAATCCCTGGAACAAATGTCACCTAGAAGGCAGAATATGTTGCTCAATGGTTGCATTAATGATGCTGTCACAGACATGCAAGCTACCCACTAATACCTCCCCATACCATGACAGACCCTGGCTTCTGAACTTTACATTGGTTACAGCCTGAATGGTCCTTTTCTTCTTTGGTCTGGAGAAGACAACATCCATTATTTCCAGGAAAGATGTGGAAGGTTGACTCATCAGTCCACAGCGCACGTTTCCACTGTGGATCAATTCCTTTTCAGTTCAGAGAAGTTCAGAGAAGTTGGCAGCATTTATGAATGCTGTTGACACGACTTCCACTCTGCAAAGTGGTCTTACATTGCATTAGTGGACGCGGCGACAGATGGTGCTCACTGACAGTGCTCACTGTTTGTCAAAGTATTCTTGAGACAATGTGGTGATATCCATCATAGGAATATGCTGTTTTTCTGGTGCAGTGCTGTCTGAAGGGTCAGAGGTCTTGGGCATTCAGTTGTCGTTTTTGGCTTTGCCTTTATTGCACAAAGATTTCTCTAGGTTCCTTGAATCTTTTGATGATATGCATGATAGAGGGTGAAATCTCTCAAATCTTTGAAATGCCTCACTCAGGAACGTTATTTTATCACTGGGATTGTTGCTGATGCATTTTTCGCACAGTGGCAAGCTTAGACTCATCCTTCTTAATAAACGACTAGGCCCTTCCTGGGTGCTCATTTTCGATCCAAGCATGACTGCATCATCTGTTAGGGCTGTTTTTGAACAATTCACCATGTTCCTAGTCTTAAATTGATTCTGTTCTAATGTTTGTGAAGCATGTTGCATCAGCTTCAGAATGAGCATATGTTTACAAAAAAAAAACAATGAAGTTGGTAATGAAAAACATTGCATATCTTGTCTTTGTACTGTTTTCAAAGTAGATTTATAAATAACTTTGTACAAAACCACTTCATATGTTACACAACAGTTCACTCATCACTACTTTTTTCAAGTCTATAGATATTAGACTATATTAGACTCACTGAGGTAGAGGAACATGCAGATGAAGACAATGAGGCCAAACCAGGCGTTGAAGTAAGAGACAAAGTACACTATCGCAATCACAATGTCCGCAATAGTTGGCAAGATGGTGAATACTATGTAGCTGGTGAAAGAAGGAAAAAACTCATAAGAGGTTGGCCTTTTAGGGCAAAACAGCAAGTAAAAGCATCGCATAAGCAGATCAGTACATGGAGAATTCAAACACAGCAGGTGAGAGCATACTTTAACAGGTTGCTGACAGAGGATGTGCCACGGTCGACGCTGCGCAGGACATCGCCTGTTTTTCGGCCCAGATGCCAGCGGAGCGACAGAGCGTGCAGATGGGCGAACAGCTGCAGCTGCACCGTGCGACTGGTGTGCTGCTGAACGCGCGTCCACAAGAAGGAGCGCATGTTACTGACAAAGCCTGATGTTCCTGTCAAAGGCAGAGTAGGAAAGATTTCAGTTTTGAGGGGTTATAAACTACAAGGTCACTTAAAAAAATTAAAATTAGCACTTCACACACAGGATGTCTGTCTAGGCCTCCAATATATTATAAGTTTAACTGTACCCAGGGAGTTCCTCTGTCACATTAGTGAATTACACCAATGTTTCCCAATCCTAGTCATGGCCTACTCATTCCCTGCACATTCCAGTGTTTCCCAAGCTCTAACACATCAAATTTAACTCAGGAATTATCAGTCATGAAAGCTTTAAACAGTAAATTAGGATTTTTGACAATTCAGCTCTTCTCTAATATCTGTTGTCATATTTAAAAATCACAGAAAGTCTGAATTGTACCACCAGAGGGCAGTGAAAAGCCTGCACCTTATGATTTGGTCTAGTTCTAGTCTGTTTAGTCCAACTCTGGAAACAAAGGCCATCTTTCAAAAGGTGCCCTAAGCCCTGAGCTGTTCCTTCAAGTCCATGCTGTGGTGATGTCAATGTGAACGTAAAGGGCAAAATACCTCAAGCATGATGGGTTGACAGGTGTGACAGACTCATTTGACAAACCTGGTGAGATCATATGATTAGATCTCATTTTTAAAAAACGAGATCCTTTATGTATCTCCAGTGGCTAAAATCCAGATTACAATCATAATTCATATCAATAATAAGTTTGATTCTTAAACCAGTCCATTTTAACTCACATCTGATTATCTTCTTCTATTATGTTGCACTTGCAGCTGTAAATAAACCCCTCCATTCTGATTGGTCTAACCTGTATCTCAAGGAATTTTATGTAAGAGGCCGCTGCCGAGTTCACATATGTGCAGCCTTTACCACAGGTGTAGAAAGGACACACTTGTGGACACCCCTTTGTATGCCAAGATGAGAACTGCGATGCCTTACAGCTTAGCGGGCACAAGGACCACAAGTGCACCTACTGGGAGAGAGCTTTAGAAAGACCACTTCAGCCATCTAAATGCTAGTGCACAATAGATGAGCTGACAGTACGCAGCTATACTACATAAGAAACTTCACAGAAAAGCAGTACTAAACATTAAAATGAAGTTCATATCACAATCTACTTATTAGTAAATTCATCACATTTGGTATCAGCTAACAACTTCACAAACTTGCTAAAGGGTATGACGTGAAATCAAGTATGATATGCTATTAGTTTAGCAATATTAGCTGAAGTAAAAAGATCTATTCTGTTTACCCTAAAGACGTAAGGGGAAATCCTTAAGCATTTTTGAATAATGCAGAAAACTAATCTGACTAAAATACCTATCACTACTACAGAAGGGGTTTTTAACTGATCAGTTGAATCAGTTTTTTTTTAGAGCAGGACAAACACCAAAATATGCAGGACAGCATGGTCAACGACCAGATCTGAAAACTGACTAACACTAAATTACATCATCAACGCCGAATCTCATTTGAATCTAAGGTTCATAAAAGGTATAATAATTCCTATATAATTAAAATGTATCTGTGACAACATATTTTAAAGCAATTCTATTTGGAACAAAAATATGGACTGGTAAGTGGGACTGGTTTTAAGAGTGCTGCATACTTTTAAAAGGGGCTGAAGAGCAGCCCAGAGACTTGTGATGACACAAAGCTTAGGGTCCAATCCATTAAAAAGGGGGCTTTTTAGAAAGTGAGCTGGAGCTGTTTTGCTGCCAGACTCTCTAAAGATTGCATAAGGCACTTATCCCAAACATTACTGCACTTAAAACTATTATTCCAATTATCCGCAAAAAAAGTAAAAGAGTATACTTTCGCGCAGAAATGATGACCATAATCTTTGTCTGGTACAGTGGGCTACAAAGAAAGCATGAGGAGAGGCCCTGTGGAGGTGCAAAGAGAACACTGCAAGAGAACACAGACAGAATGTGATGTGTGTGTGCTGCAGCTCACCTGCCCCACCACCCTGCAAGAACTTGAGGAGGACATAGATACACACAGTTTTTGCCAGCACTTTCCAGTTCTCCTTTTCTGATAACTCATTCACTGTGTAACACAAAAGCAGACCAATCAGAGAGAGAGCATTGCATAAACAGGATATATTAGTGCCTGTTACTGTATTGGTTTTTTTACATGCTATATTTGCACATCTACACATTTCTTAAATACATGAGGTTACATGTTTAATAAAGACTCTACAGACTAAAAAAGTAGGTCTTCAATAGAAAAATCACTAGAGATAAATAGCCACCACCCCAAAAGCAGCTCAGTATCCCATGAGAATATTTTGTTTGAATAGGACATGTTTTTATTTACATTAAATAACTATAATTAAGGGAAGAATTATTTCATGGTTCATAAGAGATTTACTGAGAGGTAAGATCACTACTGTAGGCTGATGGAATATGAGGCTGCTGCAGCTTTTTGCTTTTGGGATTTAGAGGTATTCAACATTTTCAACATCAGGGCTTGTGACAAGAGATGGAGCATATTTGTATAGACGTCAGTAGTACATCTTAAAACTGTTTGTGTCCCAGCATAACTGTTGCAAACTATAGGTGCATATATCACATATCTACCTTACTGCTTATATCTTACGTCTACAGAACACTAGATTTTCTACATCTTCTACCAGGTTCGAGATATAGAATTATACAGACCAAACAACCACAAGGTTTCTGTCATCACTGAGGGCAAAATCAGATCTAAAATATCACCAAGGTCCTATCAGGAGGGATGGACGAAGCAGAAAACCTCTCTGTAGAAATACTCTTGGTAAAATATCACTCAAGTAAAACTGCAAATATTCTATTTATGTTTCTTATTGAGTAAAAGTACAAAAAGCACTTGCTTGTGAATGTACTGAAGTATCAAAAGAAAGACTTCCCAAAGTTGCTATAGCCATTGTATAACATTACTATTGACAAATGAATACTATTAAGGAGACCTGTGTTACTGCAGCTAGACTCAAGTTTGCTGTGTCTGCAGTCACAAACATGTCCATTCAGTCTGGAAGGTCTCTAATAGAACACAGAGGTGGAATGGAAAACAATTTGTATTTTTTTATTAATATAATCAAACAAGATGTTCTCCCCAATAACTCTTATCAGATTAACTAGGACACTACCGGCTCTCTGAGTGTAAAATGTTCTGATAGGCTGAGCTGCTAGCGAGCAATGAGGGGTGAATAGAGGGAGTTGAGAACTGCCTGCTGTGAAAACAGTTCACACCTCTCCACAAAGTTTTAGGCTACTGTGAAAAGGTTTAAGTACATTCAAAGCAAGAACTTTTGTACTTGAACAGAATCAAGTATTTAGCTTTAATTTCATATTAGAAAAGAAACAAGCTGCACATATCAACAAACTTTCTCAGAGGTAGTAAAAATTCTGCAGATCCCTATGGACACTGTAGAAAGAGGCCTGGGCGCCACACTGGATGGCCTAGTCAGTTACATTAAGAACAAGTGCTTAAAGAGTTGAACTTGAACTCTGGTTTCTGAGAAAAAGAAACAGATACAATAAAACATTTATTTAACATCAAACTCTGTCATACTTGAGACGGAGTCATTGACCTCAGTTAAAGACTCCTCACTTTAACTCTGTGTCCTTGTCTCACTGGCTTATGTATGACTTCAGAATAAAAAGCAGCGCAAAAGCAGCCAGACTCAGGATGATAAAAGAGGGCTGGCTTTGGTCTCGGCTGAGAGAGAGCTCGGACCTTTCCATTCATTTACATTCATGGCCATTTTGACTGTGCACTCGGAATCAAATAGGGGGAAGAAAAGGTAGAGGAATGAAGAAAGTAAGGAAAAAAAACGATGAAGGGAATTTTCCCCACAGCGAGAGCAAAATACTCTCTCAATCTCTCCCTCTCTCTCTCTCTCTCTCTCTCTCTCTCTCTTAGTTAGGATGGTGAGAGAGCTGATTTTCAGCCCTGGCATGGGGCAGAGGGGGGCAGAGACAAAAAGCCCCTTGTACCAGCGTGTTAACTCTGCTAAAGGCCCCTAATGCCCCCTAATCGTGACTGGCAGGGTTGGTGACCTCCCCTATCACCCCCACCAAATCTCAGTCTGCTTCACAAAAGCCCACTTCTCTCCCGCCGCTGCTTTCATCTGCCTCCAAAGGCAAAAATCACCATTGCCCTCTAATCGTGGAGTGGACACACACAACACGTCACTGCTGTTAACCTAAGTCAGTCTGAGACAGCAGGGTAAAGATGTGAGAGTTGACTGGAAGACACTGTGACCTAATTGGTGATGATAATGGTGATGTGTACACTAACAGAGTGAAGAGGAAATGAAATTCAGAAAGAGAGGGAGGTGTGATGTAAGTAGAGAGAGCAAGAGAGAGGAGGAGGGGTGCAAAAGCGAGAAAGAGAAAAAGGGTGAAATGGAGCCTTGAGCCATGGAAAGCTTTAGCATAGTTGGGTTTTGTCCCACGTCTCCTTTGTCAGCGTCAGATGCTTTTTGGCTTGGGAGAGCGGAGGGCTTTGACTTCAGCGAGGGGTTTTGGGGGGCCAGTCTTACATCCAGCTGGCCCAAAACAACAAGGGGCTGGGAACACTGGGGAGGGAGGAGCAAAGAGAGAGCACCCTACACACACACACACACACACACACACCTTCCATCGATCCCATATTATTTTTTTATTTTATTCATCTTCCTGTTCTTGAAGTCAGCATCTACAAATTGACTGCCACTGTTCAGATGACCTGATACTCAGACGGATACAAACTGTAATATAGTCCTGTTATTCACCTTTATAGTTTTGGATTGATAACTGACATCATCAAATATTACTAGAACTTAAAAAGTGCTGATATTACACTTTAAAAAAGGAGACGTCTGCTCAACTTAAAATGACATATCAACTGCTTACATGATTTGTCTTGAGTTGACTCAACTTGAACACACCAGAATTCACCCAAGCTTCTTAGCTGAGCCACAAATTCTTCCAGCTACTGTTTCTAGGTCTGCATCTAGATAAACGAAACTGAATTTTTTACTCAAATTTCCCCACTAGCTGGCACTTCTTCTATCACACAGTCCCATCTGGCATATTTTCCTCTCAGACTTCCGGATATGGAAGGCTATGGCATTGCTGGGATTCAAACTCACAATCTCTTGATGTTGGGATGAATTATTAGACTGTTGCACCACATTAGATGATACCATGTTTTAAAGTAAAAACAGGAAATATTTTCCCCGGGGTATTAAACATTTGTAGACACAAAATCTGGATTGTTTTATGTGTTCCTGAGTGGCGCAGTGGACTAAGCCATTACCCCAACAGGAGGCTTGTATCTCCAAACCTTGTATCTCCAAAATGGTAACAATACAGTAAAAGGAAAAAACATTACTTTTAATCTAAGTCAATGGAACCAGAATTTTTCCAAGTCATTCATTTAGTCCATTCATCATGAAATTCACATGCAATGTAAAGGGCAACAGGTAATAAAAAAAACCTGAAAATCATCAAAAATGGAGATACAAGGTCTTCTTCTGACAACAGTGATATGTTAAACACCACTTGCAAATATTCTAACAGAGATTTTCAGCCTGGCAAAGAACACTGGGGTATAGACAAATGAAACAGTGAAATTCAAAGTGCCAACATGCCAGGTTGACAGTATTTTGGTTTCAAAAACAAACAAGCATGGAGATCCATTGGATTTCAACCATGCTGCATAGCATCTGTGCAGAACACAGTTATGATTTATAATCAGTAATATCAGACGCTATCCCAATTCATAATCATAATACAAACTAATAATGGTAATGGGTAAGGCTCTGCAACACTCTGGTGGTACTATGTAAACGAATTTGAATCAAGATTATATTGTTTAGCATTACAACTCAGCAGGCGTTGTAATTGTTTGTCTAAATTTACATCATCATCGTCATTAACTGCTTAGTCCAGATAGGGTCATGGTAGCAGTTGGGAGAGCAGAGAATCCCAGACCACCCTGTCTCCCGCAACTTCCTCCAGCTCAATCCCAGGGACCCCAAGCCGCTCGCAGACCAACTTGGAGATGGAATTCCTCCAGTGGGTCCTAGGACAACCCCGTGGTCTTATCCCAGTTGGCCGTGCCTGGTACCCCCACATCGAAACATCCAGTGGACATCCAGATCAGATGCCCGAACCACCACACCTGGCTTCTCTCAATGTAAAGGAGTAGTAGCTCTACTCCGAGCTCTTCCCAGATGGCCGAGCTCCTCACCCTATCGAATAGACTGTAGCCCACCACCCTGCAAAGAAAGCTCACTTCCGCCGCTTGTATTCGCGATCTCCTTCTTTCGATCATTACCCACAGCTCAAGACCATAGGTGAGGGTCAGGATGTAGACCGACTGGTAAACAGAGCGCATCGCCTTATGGCTCAGCTCCCTCTTCACCACTACAGTCTAGTACAGTGACCGCATTACTGCTGTCGCCTGTCCCAGCCTGTGGCCGATCTCATGATCCCTCTTCCCATCACTCATGAACAAGACCCTGAGATACTTAAACTCCTCCACCTGGGGCAAGTCTTTTCCCTTTACCTGGAGAGGGCATGCCATTCTTTTACAGGCTACATCCATGGACTCAGACTTGGAGGTGCTGATGCACATACCACACTCAGCTTCACACTCAGCTGCAAACTGCTCCAGTGAGCGATGGAGGCATCCGTGTGATCCAGCCAAAGGAACAACATCATCTGTAAATAGCAGAGATGTCACCCTCCGGCCTCCACACGTAATGCCCTCCTGACCCCGGCTACGCCTTGACACCCTGTCCATGGATATCACAAACAGGAGTGGAGATGGGCCACAACTCTGGCAGAGTCCAACACTAACACTGAAAGGGTCCGACTTAATGCCAAGTATATGAACACAGCTCTCACTCCAGGAGTACAGAGATTGAATGGCCCGGAGTATTAGCCCTGGCACCACATACTTCCACAGGTCCTCCCACAAGATATCTTAGGGAACACAGTTGTAAGCCTTCTCCAAATCCACAAAACACATGTAGACTGGGTTGTCAAACTCCCATGGCCCCTCAACAACCCGCAAGAGGGTGAAAAGCTGGTCCATTGTTCCATGGCTGGGACGGAATCCGCATTGTTACTCCTCAACCTGATGTTCAACTATCAGTCGGAGTCTCCTTTCCAGCACCTTGGCATAGACTTTCCCAGGGAGGCTGAGCAGTGCGATACCCCAATAGTTGGTACACACCTTCCAGTCCACTTTCTTAAAATTAGGGACCACCACCCTGGTCTGCCAGTCCAAGGGTACTGTTCCTGAGGTCCATGCAATATTGCAGAGGTGTGTCAGCCATGACAGCCCCTCAATATCCAGAGCCTTAAGCATCTCCAGAGGAATCTCATCCACCCCAGGTGCCTTGCCACTCAAGAGCTTGCCAACTACCTCAGTGACCTCCACCAGGGAAATGGACCTTGACACACCAGAAGCCTCTGGTCCTGACTCCCGTGAGGGAGGCATGTCTTCCAGATTAAGGAGTTCTTCAAAGTGCTCCTTCCACTGACCAACAATATCCTCATTTGAAGTCAGAGTTTCTCCACCCCTGTCGAATACAGATTGACAGCCACCCCAACCGCTCCTGAGTCACCGGACAGTTATCCAGAACCTCCTTGAAGCTGACTGAAAGTCTTTTTCCATGGCTTCAGCAAACTCCTCCAATGCCCTGGATTTTGACTCTACCACCTGCCACCTTTTTTGCCTGTCGGTACCTATCTGCTGAGTCATGAGTCCTTCAGGGCATCCACTCCCTAAAGGCCTCTTTCTTCAGCTTGACAGCCTCCCTCACCACTGGTGTCCACCAGGGGGTTCTTGGGTTACCACCCTCAAGCTTTTGGCCAAAGCTACGCCTGGCAGCTTCCACAACGGAGGTTTTGAACAGTTTCCATTCAGACTCCATGTCCTCTACCTCCTCCGGGACATAAGAAAAGCTCTCCTGGTGGTGGAAGTTAAAATCATTCCAAACAGGGGCCTCCAACAGTCGTTCCCAGCACACCCTCACTATTCACTTGGGCCTCTGACCATCAGTCTTCCCTGTTATCTAATCCAACTCACCACTAGATGGTGATAAGTTGACAGCTCAGCACCACTCTTTGAAGGTGAAGTCTCCCAGTAAGACTATGGAGTCTGTAGGCAGGATCCTTTCCAGAACCCCACCAACTCACTCCAAGAAGGCCGAATACTCCGAACTGTTGTTTGGTTTTAAATCGCATTGAGGTGACCCTCTCATCCACTGGGACAAACTCCAACTGCACGGCTGCCAGCCAGGGACTCGTGAGTATCCCCACCTCTGCCCAGCCCCTCTCACCCTGTGCAACCCCTAGCCAGGAGTTTCGTTCCAGAGCCGACACTGTGGGTGGAGGTGAGCCCAACTATATCTAGTTGGTATCTCCCAACCTCCCACACAAGCTCCGGCTCCTTCACCCCCAGTGAGGTTACATTCCACTTACCAAGAGCCAGTTTCTGCCACAGGGGCCTAGGCCACCAAGGGGCCCCCTGCAATCTCCCACTGCCTCTATGGCACTGCACCGCTCCCCCATGCTGGACCTTGCAAGTGGTGGGCTCTCCACATTGCCTCTTCGGCCGGGTTACATGGGTTGCCCAGCCACCAGATGCTCGCCAAGGGACGCTACCCAAAGGCCTGGCTTCATGGGTAGGTCCCAGTGACCCTCACCAGGGCAGGGTACACAATTGTCTGTGTCCATTTTTCATGGAGGGTTTTTGGATCAAGTTAGTCTGAGTCTTCACTCCAGACCCGTTTGCCCTGGGAGACCCTACCAGGAGCATATTGCTCCCGATGACAACACAAGCTCTTCCGCCATGACAAGGCCCCAATCTAGGAAGGGTCTAAATTTACAGTGCTGTCTAAATACTTATGGAATGCTCTCTCCAAGTCTACTTGGGATGCCTCCTGTCCATTGGCATTTAAATTTCTGCTAATGACACAACTTCTTTGTTTTTACTATGCTATCAATGTTCCTCTTGGCTTTGAATGTAATGTCTACACGATAGTCATGTCTTTTTACACCTTTTGTTTTATGTATTCATGTTCAATAATTGTAAAGCATCCTGGAGTATGGGAAAAAGGCACTTTACAAATAAAAGCAACAATAATGATGATGCTGCTGACTAGCACTATCCCTCAAACCAGTCAAAACTACAGTCTACAAGTTCTCCTCACATGCCACTGTGATTTGTATTTGAAATTGGGCTGAAAAATAGCTGAAACCTAAACATTTCAGAGCCACTTGCTCTTCATTTACAGTGTCACATACTGCTGGTTCACATATGTAACCCAGCTATCCACTGCACCTTCAGTGGACTAGCTCTCTAATACATGTTGTCTCATTTAGTCTTCTCTGGATTTGCCTATTAAATTGCCTTCTAGCTCCAGTGTGGATTTTGCTGTATGTACTTTGTAACAGGGCCTTCATTTCATTTTCATTGGATTCATATCAGTGTGAGTTATTTCCTTGTAAAAGAAGCTTTAAATAAATCTCTCAGCCATAACCACATACATGTGTGGGAAACTGATGGTATCGATTAGACTTTTCATATTCTTATTTCCAAAGGTCCAATGGACAACATTTATGTCATAACATAATAACATCCCTTTCCCTTGAACATGAGCACCCCTGCATATGTTTGTACACTGTGCCCCCTAGTGGCTGATTTCTTTAACACAGCACTGTGGGCTGGTCACCAGATGGTCATTTACTCTATCCATATACTGATGAGACAAGCATTACATAGCATTGAATAGTAGCTTTGTGTTGCTTTAAGAATGATTTCAGAGTTTCAGGGGAACATGCACCTCACCTATGTCCTTGCTGTAGATAGGCACAAACACATTGATGACCCGTTCCAGGCCCAGTAAAGTGATACAGAGAAGTACAAGGATCTGCAGTGGGGCACTCCCTCTGGGCCACATGTAGGGTATCAGCAGTGCCACTTTCCTCCCCAAATCCTTCCATGTCGAACTGGGCACTACCCTGACCTTACTGGACCCTTGCTGTCGGCCATCTTTGGTCTTGAGAGGAGAAAAAACAAAAACAATGAAGTCAAAGAAAACCAAATTAGTTGTATGTATTTTCGTTTAGCAGACAACCTGGTGATGATCCTGACAGATTCTCGTGTTTTTGTATTGCTGACCTCAGTGTGCTATACATATGAAATGTCTTTTTGGAAAACATATGATTACATAAACAAAAACAAACAAGCTAAATAAACTATAAAAGCAAAACAATTCGGTCAACTACTTACAGACCTCTGTCAAACACTGCTCTGTACTACACACTTAAAAACATAGTTCTTCAAGACAAATGTTTCAAACCATAAGGTCTATATATCTATATATAACCACTGCATGCTTAAATGGTTCTTTGCATGGTGAAATCTTTCTAAAAATCGATGGAGTGTATGTATGATTCTATATAGAACCTTTTTGAAATGGTTCTATAGAGCACCAAAAATTATTCTTCTCCTGTTGCTGACATCATAACCATACATACATAAAAAGATCATTCTTCAAGGGTTCTTTAGAAAATACAATGGTTCTGTATAGAACAATGAACACTTAAAGTACCCTTTTCATGCTAAATGGTTCTTGACATTGATGGAGCTGTATCTGGCTATACAGATTCTATATAGATTCTTTTTGAAAATGGTTCTATATGACATCAAATTGGGTTCTTCTGCTATTATGAGATCGACCTTGTAACTACAGAAGAACCCTTTTTGGTTCTATATAGAACCACATACAGCACATTCTCCATCAATCTGAAGAACCATTTCATGATGCAAAGAACCATTCAATCATGCAGGGTTCTTTGAGTGTTCACGATTCTGTATAAAACCATTTTATTTAAAAAAAAAAAACTCTACAAAATAACACTTTTGTTGCTATAACCCTTCTCAGAAAGTGGAGGAAGAGTAAAATCACTAGAAATTAACAGAAGTGCATATCGTAGATATTCAGGCTGAATAGAACACAGTGCGTGCTCTCTCTCTCTCTCTCTCTCTCTCTCTCTCTCTCTCTCTCTCTCTCTCTCTCTCTCTCCCTCCCTCCCTCCCTCCCTCCCCCCCGTCCTCTTACCTCCACAGACAATGTAAATGTCTGATTCGCCTCAGTTTCGTTCTTCTTACTTTTCGGACTCTTGCTCGCCATCTGTGCAGGTTTTCAAATTCCCTTTAGTCATTCATCCATCGGTGTCACTAACAGCAACCATACGGACCTTTCTGATGGACCGTTCTGGACCTTTGGCTACTGTCCTGTAGCACCAGCTCCCTGTTGTGGCTCTTTTGTGTTCGTGAACGCCGTTTGAGACCGACGTATCTAGTTACTTGTGCTCTAACTGGTTTGATTACTTTATTCACATATGAGGTGCAGTTCCAAACGTGTGATGACTGCCGCTCTCTCGCCGGCAGCGTTGACAACAAATATTTACCCGAAAAGCCATTGTCAGTGTTGTCATATGGGGGATGGTTCACGTGACTGCTTCAGGCTGGTGGTCATGTGAGCAGTTCTGCTTTTAATGCAGCAGGAGTGAAGCTGCGAAGCCACAGTCAGCAAAGCTCACCCTGCTGAACGCACCGGGTCTGCCTCTCGGTCTAGTCAAGCCGGCAGACTGGCTTAGTTGAACTCTCAAACCATGAATACTAATCTCAGCAGAATTGTTAAGCTGAAGTTTATTATTATTTCTGATTTATTATTATTTTACAGCGATAATCACCGAAGGAACACTCAGGCCATGTCATATGCTGTAATGCAATAAGACATGCTGTTTAATCATTTCTAATGGCTTGAGTGAGAATTAAAGATGATGAACTGCTCATTCGCGCTCCCGCCGGTGCAGCATCATCACAGCAATCTTGGGCTCCACTGTTATCCAACGGTATAAAGAAGTGGATAAATAAATGTGATATCATGCAGCGCCACACAGCGGCCGTGTGCTTATACTGCAGCTGCCTTCAGCTACAGTAACCGCACACGCTGCACTGCCTAAAAGCAGCACAGCCACAGCTGCTGATTGGGTTAAACTGTGATTTTTTTAATTGATGGCTTAATCCAGTAAAAGATTAGTGGTGTAAAAAGTACAGAGAAACTATATATTGTATATATGTATATTATTGTATGTAAATGTGTTAACAGATCAAATTGCGAGTCAGAATATGTTTCCTTTTTTGGTGGTGTTGTGTGATGCAGTGAGTATGAGGATTTTTAAAGACAAGCAGTTTCATTTACAATGATGAATTAATTTGGATGTTTTCACTAAAAATAATCTTAATACATTTAACAAATAAAAATGCACTGGAGCATAACTGTTTGGCAAGAGCCAATCACAACTAAATGGGTTTATCTGTGGCTACGTTTACACAGCAGGTAAAAGTCATCCATAACTGATTTTCTCACCAAATCCGTTTTTTACATCTTTTAAATGTGATGTGTGTATGTGACATTAGTCTTAACAGATCAGCTCTTAAACTGACCTGCATGCGCAAAAGAACAATGTTTCACGTTTCTTCATGGGGCTCATCCAGAGGTAAACAATCATGACTATGAACCAACGCCAGTCTCTCCCAGAGCTTTCAGTTTCACCCTCACCAACGTCACAAGAGCGATCCTAAAGTTCCAATGATTGTCAGCTCGGCTCATCACCCAAAATGTGTTTGAGCTCTCTATAAGAAAAGGGGATGACCACTTCTTTGGTTCATATCCTCGGATTCTGCAGGCTAACATTCTCCTGGTCCAACAGCAGCAAAACAGCCCCAAGCCATGATACTGCCACCATTATATTTTACAGGATGAGATGCTTATGCTGGAATGCACTGTTTGGTTTTGCCAAACATAACATCTCTCATCAAAGCCATAAAAATCAACTTTTGCCTGATCTGTCTACATAAGATTACTTCAGTAATCTTCTGGCTCACAGGTGGTTATGGAACCTTTAAACAAGCAGAAATACTCTTCCATATATACTATTACCACCATTCCATAGTATTCTAGTTCAGTACTTTTACTTTCCCACTCCTGGGAAGGGCTATAATGAGGTTGAATTTGATGAATGAATCAGCCTGACAGAGGATCGGTGAAGTCCAAACTTGTCAGAAATAGTTCTGCAATCTCTTTCAGCCTAATGAGCATTGGCAAATAATTTTCTGAGGGCCTCAGAAGTTTCATTTGACTGAGACATGGCATGCACTAATCAAAGTGTGGTAAAGACCAGACTTGGTGGAAAAGACTCAGGTTGATGTCTTTAAGTGTCAGCCATGCTCATGACTGGCTGTCATCCATCTGATTGAATCTCCTTGCATTAAATATCACCTGTACCAAACAATAATATTTCTAATACTCTTTGTGAAGAGTGAAGGGTGCCCATTTCCAAAGCCAAACATAAAACATCAGCCACCTGAGTTTAAGAAAAAAATGGTATTGTCTTTGTTGGCAGTGCTCTGCATCCTGAGAGGCAAGATATAAATAGAAAAATAAGCAATGGCAGTATACTTTGGCCACATCACTTAATGGTTTGGGTTTGTACATTTCTGCTGTCCAATTTTAATTACTATCATCCTCATTGGGATAATGTGTTAAAGAGCAGATGCATGCTTATAAGGAAGCATTCGACGTGGCTTTGTGTTAACCTGAGGTCTCTCATATAATCTTGCTATTGTTTTCTCTCAATTGGGAAATATATGTGTTTATAATGGTGACTTGCCTAACACTGTGGTTAGTATGTTACCATTGTGGTGCTGCATAGGACTCAAGTAATCTGCTGTTATTTCATAAACATTCACTGACCAATGTCCCAAAAAAGGTAGCCAGGTAGTGGCCCACCAAACATTTGTGACAAGAGGCCTGTAACTTGATGATCTGGGTGTGTTTAGGGTGCATGACAATGCCCATGTCCTATGTGAGATCAATAAAGAAACTACCAAATTTTGGTGTGGAAGAACATGACTGGTATGCAGAGCCCTGACCTCAACCCCATAAAACACAATTGGGATAAACTGGAACAGTGACATCAAAACAGATTACTACCCAATCAGAATCTGTTTTCACTAATGCTCTGAATGCTCTAAGGCTGAATGGAGGTGGATCCTTGCAGCCATGTTCCAAAATCTAGTGGAAAGCCTTCCCAAAAGAGTGAAAGCTGTTATTATAAACTGTTTATTACATATTAGTGTCCATATTTTAGAATAATATGTCCAACAAGTGCATCTGGACATGTTTGTATACCTGTATGCCAGGTAAAGTAGCGTAACTGTCAACAGGTGGATTCCAGATCTTTCTTTAATATGCCAAGCATTTGTGTGTATTGGTGTGCTCTCTCTCTCTCCATAATACTGCCAACCCTGTGTTTCACAGTTGGGATGAGATTCTTATGCTGTAATGCAGTGTTCAGTTTTGCTGAGCATAATATACCTGGGTGTGTTTAAGGGGGCATGACAATGCCCCTGTGTCCCAAACGAGGTCAATAAAGAAATTGCCAAATTTTGGTGTGGAAGAGCTCGGCTGGTATGCACAGAGCCCTGACCCCTGACCAACCCCATAAAACATAATTGGGATGCACTAGAACAATGACCACAAAACCGTTTTACTGCCCAATCAGAATCTGATTTTACTAATGCTCCTGTGGCTGAATGGAGGTGGATCCATGCAACCATGTTCCAAAATGGGAAAGCCTTCCCAAAAGAGTGGAAGTTGTTATTTTAAGCTTTTCGTTCCATATTAGTGTCCATGTTTTAGAACAATATGTCCAACAAGTGCACCTGACAAGTTTGCATGCCTGTATGCCAGGTAAAGTAGTGTAACTGTCAACAGGTGGATTCCAGATCTTTCTTTAATATGCCAAGCAAAGCTTTTAAATAATATTTGTGTGTATTGGTGTGCTCTCTCTCTCTCTCTCTCTCTCTCTCTCTCTCTCTAGGATACTGCAATCATTGCGTTTCTGTCTGTCACACACTGTTAGAAATAAAGGTACCTTGCAGGTACATTTTTCATTAAATCAAGGTACAAACAATGTAAATGTACCCTCAAAGGTACAAGAGAGGTTTTAAGGTCTAATTGTGAACCTTATGTAAGTTTCTCACAGAGGAAAAGTACGTTTACACACCTTTTCATAACCTAATGTTTTAAAACAGAACCATTTAATAAAAAGCCTGGAGACGAGACGGGGTGTGTGGAGTCCCATCCATCCATCCATTTTCTAAGCCGCTTCTCCGTCAGGGTCGGGGGGGGGGGGGGGGGGGGGGGGGGGGGGGGGGGACGTGGTGCTGGAGCCTATCCCAGCAGTCTTCGGGCGGAAGGCAGGATACACCCTGGACAGGTCGCCAGTCCATCGCAGGGCAGGTGTGTGGAGTCAGCTTAGAAAAGATCATTTCAGTGGATTATGGTACAGTTATGTTCCCTGACTAAAAGTACTGAGATGTACCTTAGAGGGTACCACCCCAGAGACAAGAGGGGTACTGCCCCAGTGACAATTTCATGCCTTTATTTCTGAGAGTGCACTATTTCAGTCCCTGCACCTTCTCTTCCCTCTAAGAGGGTTTAACAACAATGCCACAAAGCCGCACAAAAGAGGAGTGAAAATAGAAGTGGTTAAAAGAAGAGTCGATGGATATGGCGTGTGAGTGTGTGAATGTGGTGGGCGAAGGGCAGAAGGAGGAGAGAGAGAGATGTTTTCATCTCCAGCTCACAATGGGCCGGTTTCTATGACGGGGAAGTAACGGATGCGTATGATCTTCTCTCCGCTTTGTGTGTGCGTGGTAATGGGCGTCTGCCCGTCAGCCGGTCATTATGAGGGCTTTTGTCCTGCAGAGCGCGCGAGCGCTGTCCATCACGCAGCTCATTTCGCGCTCTCTTTGTTGTGCGCGCTCGCTCTCATTGCCATGCCCAGTGGGAACGCGCGGAATAGCGCGCGCCCCTCATTCTCGCGCGCTCATTTGCCCTCTTTGTAATCCATCTGAACCGGCGAAGCGCAATTGAAGGGAGAAGGCGAGGGCAGAAGAATATGAAGGGGAATCAATCTAAGAGAGCGAGCCGCGCCGTTTGGAGAGATGATTGGTATTTTCGATTGCGCGCGAGACACAAAAGAGGATGAGGCTTTATTCGGCGTCGATCGCTCTGTCCACTCCGGAGTCATTTTACTCCTAGCCTGACTCTCACACAGCGACTCTCACAACAGTTCAGCAGCGGACGCCGTCTTCTTTCATTCAGGCGACGCTCTCTTTCAGCAGCGCGCGAAAGCACCTGTGGCTCAGCCGCCTGCCGCGAGGCATACTGGGAGAGGAACAGGCACACGGCTTAGCCAGAGCTGGCCATGGCACCTCACCAGTTCCTGGTAAAGGGGAATTCTACTGATTTTTCAAAACTGTAGCTAATTAACCCTCCTGTCCTCTTCACCTCCCGCCCCTTACTTTAGTGTTCCCGGTCAAAATCGACCGGTCTGTTTTAACTGCTCTTATTTTTCACCACCATATTTTTATTCAGCATTATTTAGCTGTGAGCAATGTCTCAAAGTAGTGTTTAACCTGAATGTATAGAATTAGACATAAAATAACTGCAGTGCAAATACAAAGAGACTGAGTGAGTTGGGGGGTGTGTATGAGGATGACTGAGTGAGTTGGGGGATGTGTATGAGGATGACTGAGTGAGTTGGGGGGGGTGTATGAGGATGACTGAGTGAGTTGGGGGGTGTGTATGAGGATGAGTGAGTGAGTAGGGGGGTGTGTATGAGGATGAGTGAGTGAGTTGGGGGGTGTGTATGAGGATAAGTGAGTGAGTTGGGGGGTGTGTATGAGGATGAGTGAGTGAGTTGGGGGATGTGTATGAGGATGAGTGAGTGAGTTGGGGGATGTGTATGAGGATGAGTGAGTGAGTTGGGGGATGTGTATGAGGATGAGTGAGTGAGTTGGGGGATGTGTATGAGGATGAGTGAGTGAGTTGGGGGATGTGTATGAGGATGAGTGAGTGAGTTGGGGGATGTGTATGAGGATGAGTGAGTGAGTTGGGGGATGTGTATGAGGATGAGTGAGTGAGTTGGGGGATGTGTATGAGGATGAGTGAGTGAGTTGGGGGATGTGTATGAGGATGAGTGAGTGAGTTGGGGGATGTGTATGAGGATGAGTGAGTGAGTTGGGGGGTGTGTATGAGGATGAGTGAGTGAGTTGGGGGATGTGTATGAGGATGAGTGAGTGAGTTGGGGGATGTGTATGAGGATGAGTGAGTGAGTTGGGGGATGTGTATGAGGATGAGTGAGTGAGTTGGGGGATGTGTTTGTGGTTGAGTGAGTGAGTTGGGGGATGTGTATGAGGATGAGTGAGTGAGTTGGGGGATGTGTATGAGGATGAGTGAGTGAGTTGGGGGGTGTGTATGAGGATGAATGAATGAGTTGGGGGGTGTGTATGAGGATGAGTGAGTGAGTTGGGGGGTGTTTATGAGGATGAGTGAGTGAGTTGGGGGGGGTGTATGAGGATGAGTGAGTGAGTTGGGGGGTGTGTATGAGGATGAGTGAGTGAGTTGGGGGGTGTGTATGAGGATGAGTTAGTGAGTTGGGGGGTGTGTATGAGGCTGTTTTGTGTCTGATGGATGAGTTTATAGTCTGGATACCCATTCATTTCCTATGGCGGTCACTTTTGACCGGGAACACCACAAGTGTAACAATTGATTGATTAAACACTCAAAATTCAATGAAAGAGGTGATCATCACTTTTATATGTTCAAGTGCATAGTGTGGAGAATATCACAAGGCCTTGAGGCAATCAGATGTAAAACACAATATTTATGAGTGTTTTAAGTTGTAAATCGGTCAGATTTGACCCGAACACGACAGGAAGGTTAAACAGTTGAGATGTAAACAAAGCCATTCAGATGGGTTTAGTGTCAAATGCTCCGCCCTAGAGAAGCTTATCAAGTCACAGCTGGTCACAATGGTGGTGATAGGAACCAGACGTCGACAACGCTCCCTCACAGAACGTGATTACATGGGAATGGCTAGATAAAAATAAAATGTAAGAAAAACATAAGAAACACGTCTGTGAATGTTAAGGGTTATTATTCACTGCATCAAAACTGAAGCCCTATTTACATTGGATTAGTTTAACCTGGAGGAAAATGAAAGATTCTGCTATGCCTGTTGTTTGTCAGTCTCTCTGTAATAACTCTGCAGTGCACTGAATTCTGAAATTGGCAGAACCCAAATAGCAAGTCTGCTGGCACCCCACTGGCTGTGTATCACTGCTGGTCCACCCTTGGACCACCCAGATCACAAGTTCTTACTAGTTTTTAATCTCCTTGAACAGATTTTAAATCCACAGAGACTTTTATTTTAGAAAGTAAACTAAGACAAATATTACAAACAAGAGGACAAAGAGAGGAAAAAAATACTAATATAATGATTTTATATAAAATGTTGTTGCTGACACTGTGCTAGATTAAAATGATTTACTACATTAATTTAGTATAAAAAGTATAACTAAAGAAAGGATGGAAGGAAAAATAGGTAAATTGTGGGCTGTGAGGGGAAATGAAAAGTGGAATTTTGTCTGTTACAACAGTGGACCACTGTTCTCTTGCTATCAGGGAAACTGCAGCTTTCTCAGTGATTGTAGTCATGTTCAAATACATCTCATGGTGGATAACATCAGTAGAACTGCCCTGGTATTATGTTAGTTTATTGGAAAAAACAGAACACTTTTAATGATATGATTAAATATGAAAACAGCATGGCTCCAATCAATAAGAGACTGTCAATCAATAGAAGCCATCCGTGGCCAGGAGTCCAAGACAGAACAATTGGCCTCAATCTCTGGTGGGTAGGATGGCCCTCCCCTGGTGATGCTAGTCAGACACAATGAAACTGACAGTTAATGCTCTGCTCCACACAGCAGTTCAAGAAATTGCATTAGCTGACTTCACATGACTCATGATGAAAAATCTTATATTTGCCATCCCCCTGGGAGAGTTCAGTGGGTGAAATTGGGAAGAAAACTGGACCCTGTATGCTTGGGAAAGGAGGGGTGAGCGAGGAGTGCTCAGTTAGTTGTAATCTGCAACCTCATCGTTAAATGCCGCAAATCGCAAAATCACACTACAGAGGGTGAGTGGTGCAGCAGGACAAAGACCCTAAACATGAAAAACATTAAACTCACCTGTTGGAGTGGCCCAGTCAGAGGCAAGGCCTTATTCCATTAGAGATGAAGTGGAAGAACCTCAAAAGAGCCATCCATCCATCCATCTAAGCCACTTCTCCGTCAGGGTCGTGGGGGGTGCTGGAGCCTATGCCAGCAGTCATCGGGCGGAAGGCAGGATACACCCTGGACAGGTCGCCAGTCCATCGCAGGGCAGACAGACAGTCACTCACACCCAGGGGCAATTTAGCATGTCCAATCGACCTGACTGCATGTCTTTGGACTGTGGGAGGAAACCGACGCAGACACAAGGAGAACATGCAAACTCCACACAGAGAGGACCCTGGTCACCCGGCTGGGGAATCGATCCCAGGCCCTCCTCGCTGTGAGGCGACAGCACTACCCACCACGCCACTGTGCCACCCCTCAAAACAGCCATTCACACCAAACAAACCGAACAAAGAATATGTCTGTTCTGAAGCAGTATGGATGGTCCAATGTTCCTTGTGCTGGATGCACATTGTGCAGGTCTGATCTACGACAACTAGAAGATCACTTGAGGTCATTGCTGCAAAGAGAAGCTTAACCAGTTATTAGATAGGTTCACTTTTTTCAGCACTGTGAATGTTTAAATGATTAACACAATTAAGACATGAAAGATTCTAATTATGTGTTATTAGTTTTAGCAGATCGTCTGTCTACACTATTCTAGCCCATTTCATGACCAGGTAAGGCAGAAAAGTATGGGTTTACATACTTTTTCTTGCCACTGTAGTTCCTGTATAAGAAGCCTTAGGATGTAATAATCCTCAGATTTCAAGGGCTTAAGTGAAGAAAAATTATTGCAAAGGTAAGAAAGGTTAGCATAAAACAGCTATTTGGATATATTCTGCAAAACTTCAGGTTCATTAAACTGTCTTCCTTGGTCTGAATGGTCTTTGTAGTAGAATGTTTCCTAAATCATGATGCGACAGGTATCTTTTCAACACTACTTCTAAAAGCACACATCGAAAATCTTTGAAAAGCTTTGAAGGTAGTTTAAACACCTGGAAGGTTTGAGTTCTGATGAGTGCTGACATCACAGCAAGGAGCTAAAATGAATAGGGTATAACATTATTCTGAAGATAGCAGTGAAAATGTCAGCTTCTCCTTCAGTTCTACAGTTTTTTTCCACAAAAAATGACAAGATGTAAATTGCATTTATGTTTAATACGTTCAGTTGCAAACCATAAGAAAAAAAGCTCATCCAGTAAAACATTTTGAAATTAAAGGTGTTGCCAAAGCTTTGTGTGCACAGAGTTTGTGTGCCACTTCTCAGGTTCAGACAGCAATGCACAGGTGGGAGTCTTGTTGTGCAGCAGGGAAGTGGTGTGTGTGTGTGTGTGTGTGTGTGTGTGTGTGTGTGTGTGTGTGTGTGTGTGTGTGTGTGTGTGTGTGTGTGAATAGGGGTGGCCCTGGAGAGCCGTTCCTGAGGCTCTGCTTGGTGCTCACTGATCAATAAGCATGGACTGAAAGAGCTGAGAGATTGAAAGGCCTCCCAGCTGCACTTTTGCCTATTTTCCACCTCGGTCTTTGTGCTTCAGCTAAAGCAGAGCAGGACACAGAGACCAGCGAGATCAAATCTTCCCTCCATTTGAGAGGAACAATACGCTCTCACTATGTGTCCATGGTCACACAGGCGTCCACATTTTATCTCCTGCCACTGACCCCATTTGATAGGAGAGAAGCAAAGAGAGTAGGTTATCTCTGATGTTGCACATCACATGCTTCTGATGTGCAATCAGAGGTGCATCCAGTGGTTGTAGTACAGTTGGAAGATAAGATCTCATCAGGCTAAGTCACTTTCACCCACCACAATGGGCCTCTTCTTTATTGTCCACAGACTGACTTCAGCGCTTCTCAGTGCATTGTTTACAAAGGTAGATAACATCAAGAGCAGCCTTTATTAACACATCCAACTCACAAGTGAGAGTGGAAGGAGACTTCATTTATTTATACTCTGCACAAATAGCCATTGAACATCTATGTTGAAGCACTACAGCATGTAAAGACAGCGCAAGCACAGCTGTCCAACCTCAGATCACATTAGCTGATAAAGAAGAAATGTTTGTAAGTGCTGCTTTGGAAGGTCGTTCTCCTTCTCCTCTGCAAGATTATTTTCTAAATTGATTGTATAGAAAGCTTTGTGTTCGGGTTGAATCCAGGCCCTGTCAGGAAAAAAGGGTGTGTTTTCTGAATTGCAGGCTGACATAGCGGAACACTGCTGTTAAAGTATTTATAGAGTTACCAATCACTGCTGGCTGATAACATCAGGAGGCTGATTGCGGAGCTTGTCCTCATATTGGCACACCATCAGATTCCGTGTCTGCCAGAGAAGGCAGAGATTTAGAAGAGTAAAGAGATACACCACAATCCACTAGGGGGCAGTATAATTCTATCAGTCCAAGCAGAGGCTGCTTCCATCTCTTTCTTCAATCAGGTGAGGATCTGTGGCAGTCTGGACAATGAAGAGTCATAAAAGGCCTGACTTTGTTTCAGCTTTGGTGTCTTTGGGTGTTTTCACTCGAGACAAAGCTTTGTGTCTTGGTAAATGCAATGAAATAACTCTAGACAGTGCAATTAACCAGAAGTGGATATTGCAGTGATTGAGGAAAAAAAGTAAGCTGATTACAAACATGAAGACTTGTCAGTGAGTCAAAGACTACTCTGAGGAGATGGATGCAAAAGCCTGTATGAGATAATGAGCTTTTTTTTCCTTTCATTTATCATTAATGTGTGCCTGATCCCTGGCGAGCCATCTGACTCCTTTTTGGTCTTCACTGAGGTAAAGGACAGAAACTTTTTTTTGTTGTTGTGGACAAAAGCACCGAACAAATGGTCAGACATCTGGAGACAAAAGACAGAGGAGCCAATGCTGTTTGTTTATCTGCTCCGGAGTTTTTGGTTTAATTAGTGATTTAGTGATGGTTTTAATCAGTCATGAGCAGAAGTGCTTTTCTGCTCAAACCCACACAGCATTGCACCCTTGCCATTATATATATATATATATATATATATATGTGTGTATGTATATATATATATATATATATATATATATATATATATATAAATCTCCAGAAGGGCCTATTGAATCAGTACAGTGAAATGGCAAGTGTCTGCCTTTGGAAGTTCAGTCCTGAGGATGCAAGAGAATGACAATTTGGGAAGATCACCGACTGAATAGGCCCATGCAGCTGAGATGAACACTTATTGTAGTGTAAAATTAGGAATATGAGGGCAGCCATTCTTTTCAGCAGCGCACATTGTCATTGAGAGCAGCGCCAAGATGTATAATATGAGGCATGAGCTGAAGATATCCCTCTAGTAAGCAAGACAGAGGAGGCAGAGAGAGTTGTCTGTGCTCACACATTAACCAGCCACATTATTTACAGCAGAGGTAACACGTCTCGGCAAAAAAGTGACTCAATGCTTCATTTTCATACGAACTGCCTGTGGATCCCAGGAGGACAAGCTTTTATAAACCCATCCATTCATTTGTGTCAGCGGTCTGTCAGGCTTGGCCACCACTGCTGTGGGCTCGGAGGAACTGCGCAGTACCTTCCAAACGCCATTGCCAACCTCCAGCTGCTGCCACGGCAACCCAGCCCAGCTCACTGTCAGTCTGAGTGAGTGACAGCCGCTCCCCCTCTGGGCCGTTGATTGGTAGCACCGGCGTGGGCGACGCCGATAAAGCAGGAGAGCTGAGGGCCACCATCAGAAAACTGTGGCCCTCACACTCTGACACTGTCATCCTGTCCCCTAAAGAACACTGCTATTGAATCCTGGCCGTTAATGGCAACAATGCAATACACAGAGGGCCCCCTTGTCAGTATGTACCCTTATTTTTTTGTTTACTTAACCAGTGACACTTTTGACACATGAGACAGCCTTGAAAAGATCACAGTGGCATTTGAGGAGCACATTTCAATATGTCAATACACTGAAGTTTGCCATGGCAACCTGGGGATGGACCGGCCTCACGTGAAACGCATCAATCTTCATAACCGTCGCCATAATGAACATCCTCACAAACAGACCCCAGGGGGTACAGTGAGTGCAGGAAGTGTTGGTGTTTGTGTATTTAGGCTACAGGACAGTGGGGGACCAAGGACTTCCTGCTTGTAATGGCTGGGTGCTGTGTTACTGATGTGACAGGGAATTCCGGACTCTGGCGTTTTACAGCGGATGTGTTACAGCCTGCATTGCATAACACCAAGTCTCCTTGCATTTGTGACTTTTTTTTCTCAACCTGAAAAGGCATCAAAGCACCTTATTAAAGTTCACAAGGTAATTCCTGCTTTATTCATCACTACAGTGCTGCACTGACAATGGCATAATGAACAATAGTAGCCTGCTTTTAAATTGGGTGGCTGCGGAGGACAGATGTGGAATTCGTATCCTGCTTTCATCCCACAGGAAACAAATTTAGCTGCTCATCCATTCCCAGCAGGCCACACACAAAACAAAGCATGCTTATTTTTGTGTAATATTGTTTTTTACTTCTTCATGGCTTTGTCAGAGTAGGCAGCAGAGTAGAGAGTCTTTGGATCAGCAGAGCCTTGGAGGAAACTTGTGTGACATGTAGGCTGTGATATGTCAGTCCCATATGCAAGTCACATCCTATAATAGCCCTGCAGCTGTTTTTGGACAACATAGTCGGACTGACAGTAAACAGGCTCCAAATCAGACAGGATTTCATTCAGACTCAGCTGATGTGCTAAGAGTGCCATGGGCTGCTAACAGCAGGGTAGTGGAAATGATGACGAGATGCTATTGTGGCTCAGATAGTTCACAGCGGGCTGTTGCTTCAGGAAGCTGTATGAGACATGATTGAACTGCATTCATCTTGGGCCTTCATTTGCTTTATTCATATCTTTGTAGAATGGAGGACCTGCTAGCAAATCACTTAGCGATCAACAATATTTGAAGCTTATTTGATGGCCAAATCCAATCCTCACAGGGCCAGAAGTGATCTTTTAATGAGGATGTCTAGGGACAATCATGAGAACTTTTGGCTGAAATGTGGGTAGGACTGTAGACTCAATAGAATGAAGGGAACAAACTGAGCATGAAGTTCTAAACCAGTCCAACATTTTTAGTGCATATTAAATACATCCTCAACAACAAGAACAGTCAGTCATCCAAGGCTATGAATTCCTTATTATTTTTAGTTTTAGATATGCTTTGCCACTATTGATTTCTTTTTGTAGCAAGCAAGGGCTTTCTGCTTCTGTTGTTTTGCTGTCTAATGCATATTGAACAGTATTTGCAAGTGGTATCAAACCTGTAATTTAGATTAAATTCTTGATACTTGGTATGTACAGTGATGAATTCCTTGTCTTATGTTCCTCATAGAAATGGTAAGATAGTTCCATGTGAACATTTTCCCCTTGTTGATCTGCTGCTGCTCAAACTATTTGAACATGTCTGTTCTGACCAGAACAGAAAAGACTGGACAACAAGCTTGTCACTAGCCCATGGTTGTAATGTAAGGTAGCATGGCTTAAAGTTGCTCCAGAAAACTTCAATTAACCCCATAGAATTTCAGGGTTATTACATACTAAGACTCATTATTCAGTAGTTACAGGTACGTCAGTGTCTGGCTGAGCTATTCTATGTTATAGAAGTGTGTAATAAAACATTGGGCCCTTAGTTGGTCCCAGCCATGTAAAGGGTTAATCAAGCAGCTGAGTGTTGCATGTGCAGAGAACATGTTACATGCAGTAAAATAAACATCACCTCTTGCAAAGGAAAACCAGTTCCATTAGCAGACAATATTGGTTTGCTAGCTTCTTTTACTTGTGTTCTGGATTATGTGCCGTATAAATGCACAGACTAGAGGAATTTGAGGGACTGGTTTCAGAAGGAGTGGATCTCTGTTTGAGGTGAATTTCACCTTATCTAGCACCAAAAGTTTGACAAGTTTCCAGATGTATATTCTTGTTATAAGGTCACTTCTTTACCCACAAGGCAGCCAAACCTTAAGCTTAAAAGATGCCAAACATCAAAACCGATCTAAAATGCTTCCAAAATGGCCACTTCTACCCACATTAGGCTTTTTTCCGCTAGAAAAGAATCATATCCAAAAATCCATTTATCATAAAGTGGCTGTCAGCTTCTGTTTCCATAACAACCATTGGTAGGTTTCAATTACTTAAAAGAGAGAAACATGAAAAGAGCTTTTACAGAATTGGTCATTTGATGATATGATAGATGTGACAATTCAGGAGTTCAGTGGAGGACAGAGCTAACACCACGCAGAGATCTAACATCCCACACAACGCATCACAGTTTCTGAAGTGACCTTGCTTTTCACTGAATAAAGTTGTAGCAGGGTTAGCTTCAGTCTGGTTTTAGCAAGTTCACCATCACACATTGCTTCACATGCATTTTATGACCAAAGTTAGTCTCACGACAATAAATATAAAGATAAGCTCTGGGAACAAATTAAGTAAAAAAGTTTGTGGTTGATTTGATTGCCTTTGAGCTGTGAGGTATTGATATTATAACACAGACCCACAGCACCTGGTTCGGCAAAGAAACTTGGAGAGCGGCCTTGGCCTCAGATGAGATTTAAGAGCACTGATAATGAAAGGGCTGGGAGTAATATGACAGACAGAGAGAAATCCTTTTCTGTCTGCCTGCCTCTCCTCAGGCGAGGATCAACAGGCTTTAACAATATCCTTATCCCTTCATAAAGCCACCTCACTGGAGTCAGGAGCAGCTATCTCAGACCTTCCCTCAATCACAGCAATGACACTGCTGCTCAGATACACACTAGAGCACAGTCACAAACCATGATGAAGGTTAAATTAGGTACACTCCCTGAAGGTGCATATATTGACCTGCCTTGTTTATACACTCCCAGGACAGTTATGATAATTAATTCAGAAAATGAAAAACATGGGTTTCATATTGGAGCTAGCTCATGTTTTGTCTTTTTTCTCATGTGTTGCAGACATATCTAAGCCATGATATTATATAGACAGGAAGCATTAGGAGGGCCCTCTACTGTTCTCATGGGTCATGCATGAGAATGAAATGCTTGGCTAGGTAAAAGGAAGTGACCGTGTTTGTCTAAGCGCTGCTCTCATCAGTGTGGCACAGTAGGATTTATTAACGACCCTCTGAGACTCACAACAAACACTGAAAAACACGGACAGACATTAGAATGATATATGAAAAATCTAGGACATTACTTCAGCAGATCCTGTTGTTTGTTTGTTGTTTTTGCACCCTGGTGATTATTTATAGAAGAAGCAGGCTCCATGTTTTATGCTGAATGCAGCTGTTGGAGGAAGTATGGAGGCTTGCTTATCTTTCAGGAACCATTTCTGCAGTACTTGACGGCAGCAGCGTCCCAGTTGACTGTTTTCCTAAGCTGCCAGACACAGTGTGAAGCCAAGCTTTGCACATGAACTCCTTCCAAACAATTAGTCAAGTTCCATGTGCTTGGCGTGTTCCTGCTGCATGTAGGACGATAAGTTGGATGACATAGATTTATAAGGTGTTTGTAACTATCAGCAAACCTTCTACTTATTCCTTAAGGTGATAGTTTGGCAAAAATGTAATTGACAAAGTCTTATGCTTCCTCCAAATGTGGCTGATCAGCTAAGACTGGTGTCTGAAGGTTAGTTCTTCTGAAGCTAAAGTAGCTTATAGCTACAAATCTTGCTTTGTGCACTTCCTTGCAAAAAGGCATTGCATCAAGTTAAGTAATCAAGATGAAATAGACTTATCTTTAAACAAACTAACTGACCAAAGCTTAACTTTAACACAGCGATTACTACTGTCTCTTACCAATCAATGTACTTTGTCAATTTTTATAGATAACAGTACATCATACAGTGTCAGAAATCATAAAAGGCTAGTATTTACTGTTATTTGTCATGTGCATTTGCACAGTAAGGCAGCCATCTGCCTCATCGGTTTGACAGAATTCATGATTTTGTATTATTTTTGTGTTTTAATCCATGTGCCCCCTCACTACACTACTTAGCATGCCTTACATGGGAATGTGGCTATGGCATATGGCAAGCTAGTATAAAAACTACCCTTTTACAGAGGCAGCCCTCAAGTATCTGCCCCAAAGCCCTTGTAGTTTTTCAAAAGTTCTACCCACCTTCAAGATACATCATCTGAAGAACATTTTTAGTGTTTAAACTCTAAAGACTACTGCGACACTGCTGTAAGTGGTGAGTAAGCATGTTTGCAACAGATGCAGTGATGGTTACCTGATTTGGCTTGAAACAACTGTAATGATTTTCAGACATGCCGACTACAAGTTGCTAAACTGTTGCTGTAAGCTCCCATTACATACTAATTACATTAACCTCAGGGTTCTAGAGCAAAACTAAAGAGGCAAAATTTGAAAACAAGTGCATTTAAGGTAAGAGGAAAATTTTGTGAATGTGATTTTTGCCTTAGCCTCTCTGAGTCACTCCTAAATCTTCAGTGGGAGTTTACTCAGTATAGAAGAAGACGCTCACATTTTGCTACATCTTGATCTGCAATTACACAAAAGCATCTGACACAGGGTGACAGAGAAAGAAGGAAAAATGGAGACAATACGTGCTACATTAGAAGCCAAGTCTTTCCCCTTCTCTCTCTGGAGCACTGTTACTTCGGCCCTGTTATTCACAGGTGCACGCCCCCAATCTGAGGCTGCCCATCTGTGTCTGTGAGCAAAATAACTCCCTCAGATCATTCCATCTGACCAGGAGAGTGACGGGCCCCCTGTGAGGGCCCTAATCTCCAGTTTTATGGCCAATCTGGTGCATAGTGGAGGAAAAAAAACAGCCAAACGGCACATAGAGAGAAAAAGAGAGAGGGAGAAAGGAAGAGAGAGAGGCAGAGAGTGAGAGAGTGGGAGAGTTTAAAGCTCCTGGCTTTCTACTACTTGGACGTCACTGCAGAGAAAGAGATGTGCTGGACTTAGCGACTTAGCGATTCTTCATGGGCAACAAATTACGTCAAAATCAAACATGGCAGTCTGACCAATGGAGAGCCATCTATAGAGTCTTTCAGTCGAATGGTGGCTCAAAGGCTGAGATGCATGGAAGGTCTCCAAAGCGTTGTGGCGTAATCCTACACTTTGGTGAGACCAGACCCTTTCAGAATGGGCCAATTAACTGCAAAGAGTTGTGGTTAGTGGGCAAGGAGAAAAGGGCAGGTGCACTGGCAGGCTGGGATGGGTGGAGAGAGAGAAAGAGATAGAATGAGAGAGAAGTGTTGGAGCCTGAAGCTCAGCCTGGCCTTGTTCAGGTGGGCGTGTCAGTGAAAATGCCAGGCCGGGCTGCATCACACAAATCAAACATCAAAAAGCCCCGTCCGTCCTCTTGTCCATCTGTCCAAAAAGGGCTGGAAGCACGCTTCATATAAAGGAGGTGAGAATGGCACAGATCCTATTGCTTTGTTCCAGGAGGCTGCAGTGGTGCTGCCATAAACATAATAATCCCTTTGAGAGCGGGCTCCAGATAAGGGGCGAGGAGAAAGAGGGGCGGGCACGCTGAAAGAAACTGACACTCCAGAACAGTAAATTTTTCCAGCCACCCTGACCAGCCTGAGAAACATTCACCCTCTCTCAACCGTCTGTCTTTCTCCATCATTCTTTCTTCACTCTCTCTCTGTCTGTGCTCTTCAAATGCAACATTCTGTGTGGATGTGGGTATAAATATTTAAAAAGCAACGGTGCAGTCTCATCAATCCAGCAGTCGCTTGCAATTACAGCAGATGACGTGTTAGTTTCCAGCTGCTAATGGACACCTAGACTGGCATGGAAGGCCTTAGGGCTCTCTTTTCATCATTGTACATCTGTGCCCAGTCTCTCTTTTCCCTCACACACACACACACACACACACACACACACATGCACACACACACATGCACACCCACTGGGGGAACATAAAGACAGTGTGCTCTCGAATTAAGACCTGTAGCGCCATTGCTGTTAATCTCTCCTCCCCCCTCAGTGGCAAGTGGTGCCAGCCAGCCACGTAGACCTTAATAAATGTGCCTGCAGTGAGGCCGCAATGAAATGTGGAGCTCATAAGACGCTGAAGAGCCGAATAAGTCAGACGCTATGTGGATTTAGTGCATCGGGCAGTGGCAAAGAGCAACCACATATTAGAACTACTGAAGAAGTCATACAGAAACATTAGAGAGAGAAAGAATGAGGTAGAGAAGCAGGGAGAGAATTAGAGAGAGTCAAAGTAAAAATGTTGAAAAGGTCGTGAGAATTCTTATTGAATTTAAATTTCACAACATAGGACATGCATGCATGGCACAATATGTTGAAGACAATTTTAGAAATATATTTTATACAGACTAATGATATCATATCACAGAAAAGAGTGAATAACAGAGAAATGAGTAGACACAGTGAAGAGAGATACATTGAATAAGATTCTTCTCCACACTTGTGCTTAACTGAGATCAATAAGGGGGCTGACTGCACATTTGTGCTCATTTCTCTGAGCAGAAAGGCTAATAGTGGTTCAGAAGACTGTCGATACTGAATCTCATGACAGTCGTGAAGATGGCACAGCTCTATATATGTATAAACATTTTCCACATGATCACACTGATAAATCTCAATCTAAAGATCTCATCCAGAGTCCCAAAGTCATGAAAAACTTAAATCTTTATGATACACTACATATATGTTGAAAAAGTGTAGACAGCATTGAATTCAACTTGTTTAAAGTGCGCCCATTGCTGTCACAGACATTCAGTTGTGTGCACAAAGCTTGTATAATCTCCAAAGAAAAGCAATGCTAATAGAATGAGATGTTCTGGAGCAGATGCATGTGAGCCTAAGGTTGCCATGTCCAAAGCCAAGTGTGAACTAGAGGCGTATAAAGCCCCCTATAAAGCATTAGGCTCTAGAGCAGTGGAACTGTGTTCTTTGGAGAGATGGAGCTCCATCCAGTACCTCTGGGATGAGTTGGAGTCATGTTTATGATCAAGAACTAATTAGTACCTGACCTTACCACCAATGCTCTTATGGCTGAATGCAATCAAATATTCACAGCAATGTTGCAACATCTGGGGTAAAGCCTACCCAGAAGAGTAGAAGTTGATACTGCAACAAAGAGATGATAAACACCCTATTAATATCCTTGATTTTTGAAGAAACATTGGCAGAAACTCCTTATTTTACAATTTTTTAACTGGACAAGCCAGTGTTGTTAGCAATGAGTTCCACTGAGCTCTGCAAGGTCAGCATGAGAACAGGGTTGTTCAGGGTTGTTATAAATTGTGTATATTATTGTTTGTATTGTATTTGTTGTCATAGTAAATTCTTAATAGTAGATTCTTAGTAGAAATTTTGGACATCTGATAAGGATATGGGTTTTTATTTTATTTATCAATGATCTGTTATTGCATCTACACTACAAATGAACTTTTGTACCTGTACCTTTTGTACCTGGCTAACAGGTGTTATCATCTAAAATGTCTAGACTTCATGGTAAAACATTACGCATTATCAAGTGGAAACATCATAAATCTAGTCAATATAACTCATGTAATGAAATGTAATATATATTTCAAGACGTGTTTATTTGTTTTGAGCATCATTTCTCGAAACAAGTAAATTTATCTGCCATTTGATCAAGATACTTTAACTAGACTAAAATTGTTAAAAACAAGTAAAAATATGTGGAAACAAGTCAAATAATCATCCAGCCACTTCAGAATGACTGTGCAATATAAGCACAGATTTGGAGTGACTACTGAGGAATATTACAGAAGCACCTGCTTTGGCTTGTCAGGAATCCACCCACAATATGCTTGTCTGTCTGACATTTCAGGATGAAGCAGACAGGAAGAGAGGAACACTTTATCCTCCATGTCCACATGCCGCCTTTCATCTCCTACTGGGGGTTAAGGAACCCTGTGGGGTCAGGTGTGTACTATATGTGTGTGTTTAGTTCTCAGTGGTGTGCTGCTGATGCTGAGCAGACAGCTTTAGCTTTAGCTTAAGGCTTGCTCACTTCCTCTGTTTCCTCTGAATGCTGTCTTCTTATTTAACGCAATCCATAACTACATCACACTTTGGCCTAAAATGCTGGTTAAGTTACAAATAGGTGCAGGAGAGAAAATTCAATTCATGAAATTGGGTGAGTGCAAAAAAGGGACACATTAGTTATTCCTAGAATGGTTTAGCTGAGGCTAACTGCATCAGAATGGGTATGCAGCAGCCACACAGGTCCTCTCTGGCCTGGAGGGAGGTCACTTAGCTGAATCTTTGGCTGCAAAATAATGCTCCGCTTTTCTTTTAATATCTCTCTTATTATCATAAATGTTTGGCTCACCTTTAAGAGGAAACTCACATGAGACAGCCGCCTAGGGCAGCAGGCTTGACAGCAATTGCAATTAGCTTCTTTAATGCTGCTGCACATTTAAAAGTGCTTTATCTGGATGCTGTGCTAACCAGAAAATGTTGAGGGATTCCATAAAGGGACAAAAGGATGTCTATGTCTCTTATTTGGGCTAGTGGGTCGTTAGGCCAATTGGTAATACTAAATTGTCTCTACTGTGTGAATGTGTATGTCTGAACGCCGGCCCTGTGATGGACTACTGAGCTGTCCGGTTTTCTGCCTTCTGCCCAATGAGGAATAAGCTACAGCACCCCCCGTGACTGAGGAGAATAAGTGGCTGAGATGATGAATGAATGACATCAAAATTGTGCACTACAATTAGCAGAAAATGACATATTTAAAGGTCCCACATGCTATGCTTTTCCCTGCGTTATACATATAATCTATAATCTGTGTAGTTATATGTTGCAAAAACATATAACATTATATCTTTTTATATGAACATTTCCAACCTTTTTTTATCCCTCTGTATAAAAATGGGTTAAAAAACAAACTGATTCTGTATGACCAGTATTTTAACATTTCCATTCTCATGTTCTAACTGCAACATAATGTTCCTGACCTAATTAGAACAAAATATAATGAGGTTTATTTTAAGATAATGTTTATAACAAGCTTATCATGTAACAATCTTAATGTATTAAACCCTTTAAATCTCAGGTTTGTTTTGTACATACTAAGTAGTCTTATCATTCAGTAACTGCAGAGACTTCAATGCAAAGGAATTAAGCTATTCTTAGGTCATAGAAGTGTGTAATAAAACTTTGGGCCCACCAGCAGGCCCTGGCCATTTAAGGGGTTAAACATGAATTGTGACAGTGGTCTTAAAGGCTGGAGGTGACAAATACGGCCAAAATTTTGTACAACAGAGTATGTCACAGGCATCAGGCAGCACTTTCATAAACATTTTCTCTGAGGTAGCTTTTAGAAGCATTAAATATTTTGGACATCTGCTTCCTATCACCACTACTGTGAATAATTGCCCTCTAGAATGGCACATCCTAAATTAAACTACTTTGATCGCACTAAAATGATCCCACATGCTATTCTTTTCCCCAAGTTCTGCATACAAAACAGTCATAATTCACTTTTATCATAATGAATTCATATGTTCATCCTTCAAAATTAAACAGGCACCAAAACAGTTTTTGGTTTTGTGTTTTTTAGACAGATGTATGTAAATGAGCTCTGTTGTGACTGGCTGCTCTGTATTGTGCCTCAGCGGTCCAGGCTAAAACACTATATATACACACATATATATATATATATATATATATATATATATATATATATATGTTATATAATATATATATTATAACTTCAGCTGTAGTGGACGGAGATAAACTACTGCAGATGTAAATGTATTGGTTTTCTTGACATTACAAAAACAATGTATTGAAAAACTGGTTTACATATATAAACTATATTGACTGGAAAGCGAACATGTTTTCAAACTTCATCAGTGTTTATATTGTTAACTTATTTTCGCTCAAAAAAATCAACAATTTTTGAAAAAATCAAGCATTTTTGACTATTTAAACTGTTGTACAATGGTACACACCTGGCCACCCTCTCATTTGCATAACAGACACACATTTGCAAGTTACAGATAGCCTAATCATGGCCTCTCTTTCTCCTTCACTCTAGAAGCCTCCCGTCACCAGTGGAGATTAATTGGAGCGAAGCAGTGGCGGGTGCACAGAGGGCAGGGACAGGTTAGCTCTGGCAGTGGGCTCACACTGTGCTGCCACTGTTTATTAGATGCATTACCATTTATGCTCAGACAGTTTAATGCAGCCACCTGCGGGCAGCCCTGACTCATCACCATAGAGATCTAATGAGACACTGTGAGCTGCGCTACTGGGCTAATGTTACATTGTATAATACATACTGAGGGCTATCTACAGTGGAGAGTCCTTGTAGCACAGAATAAGGATTCTTCCATCATCTTGCCTCAACACACATCACAATAAACACTTAACCAAAACCCACAGTAAATGCTTGTGTAAATTACCATACTGAGTGCAGCCACTGACTGGTTGTTGAATGGTGCATGTAAGTATAGAGCGTACTCAGTTAATACAGGCAAACAGATCATTTAAATCAAAAACAGCTCAGCTTATAATTAGGAACAGGGCTCAGAAATTGGTTAAAAAATAAATCGATTCACTCTAAGTATGACCAGTATTTTAATGTTTCCACTCTCATGTTTTCCCATGTCTCATGTCTAACCCCAACATAATGTTTCTGACCTGGTTAGAACAAAACATAATCAGTTTTATCCTGGGATAATGTTTATAACAAGCATATCTTACAACAATCCTAATGTATTAAAACCTTTAAGCTCCTCTAGAATGGCACATTCTAGATTCTTCACATTAATGATTCACTTTCTTCTTACTGATTTAATAATGCAACAACTTTTAAAAATGGGTGGACTTCCCCTTTACCTTGTGCGCAGCACAGAATGAAAAATGACATACTTAACTGATAACAGAGAACATGCCATCAAAAGCAATTAATGCTATTAGTAATAATGTACTTTTTCACAGTTACTAATTTTACTAATTTTATTACATAGTTACATTTATTACAGTTAGTTACACAGTTTAGTCACTCATTTGTTACATAGTTACTTGCTTCTGCTCATGACAGAAGCTAATCTCTGCTCTGGTTTAGTGATGTGGACTTTACGTTGGGATGTGGCAGTTGTAGCTCTGGGTGGGATTTCAATTTTAGCCTTGTGACTCATTATGGCTGGCCAGATTGTGTGGGCTATGATCCTCTTGTCTGGCTGTCTGGGTCACTGAAATGGTCTGGAATGGTCTGGGACTAGGAAATAAAATCCACTTCTGTGGTTGGGCATCTGTTGCCTGGGAGGATCTGACCTGTGTCAAACACACGGTGACACAGCAGACCGCCACTATCTCATTATAGTGAGATTAATCCCAAGGCCATGTCATCTCGTAAGTGCTTATCTCAAACCTGCAGTCCACTTATTGACAGAACCACCTTAGGCAAAGAGACAAGTGGATCTAAGATCAGCAAATAAGTTTTTGCAAATTCAAATAAATATAGAAGACAAGAGTTCTTACTGCATTTACTGTAATATACTTATTTATGCTCAATTACATAATAACTGACAGTTTTCTTCCTGTTCTGTGTTTTCTTAATCACTCAAGGTTAGTTAGTTATCAATGATTAGTTTGTAAGTGAAGGTTTTGTTATTAAATATTTTTATTGTTGTTAGGTTTAGTTGTTTATTTGACAAGCATCATTCTTCCCCTCCCCTTGTGATTATGCATGTCATGTGTAATGTTTTATTACATTTTCAGCTGTGAAAAGTGTCATAAATAAAGTATATTGTTATCAATAAAGGAAGCAATTTAGCAACAGTTCAACATGTAATGCATGCTGTATGAATGAGGGTATTACAGGTGGAGGATTGTTGGACTGACCTCTCCTCTGACCCAGCTCTGCCCTTCTACTCGACTCGTCCTCTGTGCTTGTGCAGTGTTTTATGGGCCCAAACCTAGTCTCTGCAGCATGAAGATGATGTGTCACCTGTGTCTGCTTTTACCGCAGAGCTTTTTGAACTGAAGATGGCTTTCACAGGCTGTCTGCCAGGATCAATCATCACAGGCCCCCTGCTCCTCGCTCACTGAATACCCCCGAGCCTAATTAGCACTGTAGCCACCTGGATCTCTCTGAGGGCCGCGCAGCCACCCGCTCCGCTACAGAGAGAAAACAACCAAATTAACAAAAACAACCTGCTATAGCCTGCCAGTTTTGTCACACCAGACAACTGAGAGAGAGAGAGAGAGTGAGAGAGAGAGAGAGAGAGAGAGAGAGAGAGAGACAGAGAGAGAGGGAGAGAGCGAGCGAGCGAGCAAGCACATCTGGTGGCGTTTAATAAAAGCTTAGATTTACTGAGCTATTTCATGTGTAACTGTACATTCAGCTCCCACAACACACTTATACACGCACACACACTCACCCCCACACCCACACACACCCACACCTCAGTATGTCCCCTACAGATGTACCACACACTGAGCAATTAATGCAGAGTACAAACAGGTCTGTGGGGGGATGAGATCAGGTGGGTCAGTGGCACACAGGAGGGTAATTCTGTGTATGTGTGGTTGTAGAGCGGGCAAACACCTATGAATGAGTGAAGATGCATTATTGTCTTTGACACCCAGGCAAATTGTTTAAAATCATTTTACCAATTCATGACATTAGGATATATGTTAACATTAATGCCATAAAAATGGCCCAGGCTTTCCAGTTTTTAAAGTAGTTGATATCTCCTAAGCTAGTTACAATATTTTTCCCTCAGGCTGGAGAACAAGCCAAAAGAAAAGCTTATTACATAGAATTACATTCTGAATTGCTTAAAACCTTTGCACAGTTCTGTATGTGGGTGTAAACAGAGGCGGAGGATAATGTGTGTGTGCTGTTGGGATGAGCTCTATAAAGCCACAGGGAGGAGCTGAAGTCTGGACCAAACTGACTGTGACCCTCAACCCTTACTACACAGCCAGAGCCTGCTGAAGACCCATCACTGTCTCTTACACACACCACAAACACACACACACACACACAGTGAGAGTGCTGTAATAGATGAACAGGAGATATGAGCGTGATCCTGTCCGTGTTTCACACACCACTTTTCACACCACAGCGTAATGATCTTCTACTATTGCTCACTCCACTGTTTCTCTCTCCTTCTAATTTGTTCTTGCTCACTCACTTTCCCTTTCTTTTGCTCTTTGTTCATCTAATGCTCCCTCTGTTCTTATGCTCAAATATAACTTTCTTTCAAATTCTCTCTCTTTCTCACTTTCTGTCTTTCACTCTAATTCTCTCACTCTGTCTCTGTACCTCTAATTCTCACTCTTGCTGACTCTCTCTTATTGTTTCTCTCACTCTGTCTCTCTACCCCTAATTCTCTCTCTGACTCTTGCTGACTGTCTTATTCTCTCTCTCACTCTGTCTCTCTACCTCTAATTCTCTCTCTCACTCTCGCTGACTCTCTCTTATTCTTTCTCTCACTCTGTCTCTCTACCCCTCATTCTCCCTCTCACTCTCGCTGAATGTCTTATTCTGTCTCTCACTCTGTCTCTCTACCCCTAATTCTCTTTCTGACTCTTGCTGACTGTCTTATTCGCTCTCTTACTCTGTCTCTCTACCTCTAATTCTCTCTCGCACTCTCATTGTCTCTCTCTTATTCTGTCTATCCCTTTCTCTTGCTCTGTTCCTCTAATCTTTCTCTAATTATCTTTCTTACTTTCTGTTTCCTGATAAACTCTCTCTCTCTGTCTCTGATTCTTTTTCTTTTTCTTCTAATTCTTTCTATTTCTCTCTCCCCAATTCTTTCTCTTCTTCTCTTTCTGTCTTTTCTTCTAATTCTCTCTTTGTTTGTCTTTCTACATGTCTGTCTCTCTGTCTCATTCTCATATTCTCTCTCTCTCTGTCTCTCTCTCTGTCTCATCCTCTTATTCTATGTCTCTCTGTCTGTCTCATTCTCTTATTCTCTCTCTCTCTGTCTCATATAGACAGGTGTTATATAGTGTGTGTGAAAACACCTCTCTGTCTCTCTCTTTGCTGATATGTGTGAGGTGTGTGAACTCACCTCTATAACAGAACTGGGTGGGTGATGTTCAGAATGGAGAGAAAGTAAACACAATGTGTGAATTTTCCATGCCACAAGACCGCTGCAGTCTGTCGTCTCCATCTATTCTAACTGGATTAGATTGAACAGGGGAGATAATGTAACATCATTTTAAGGGATTTGACTGGCTGATTTGCACAAAATACCCCACAATTCCACAGATAACCCAGACTAAAAAGTCATAGTCTGGATATTTACATCAGCATTACATAGCAACACAGTCAGTAACAACAATAACAGGGCACATCTACCCAGAAAACCTTCTCAGAATACAGAGGTTACATTATGAGAAGGTCATATTCAGTATACAGTCATTTTTAGGATAGTTTTAGAAGAATACTTCTCAAATATTTACCTGCTAAACAAAAAAGCAGAAACATGCAGCCTTAAAAAATCTAGTCTTTATTATCTATTTTAAAAAGACGTTCACAGCAGACACACTGAACAAAAGGCTTCTTTGCAAACTTCAGTAGACTGGTAAATCAGTATGATGGGCTGGTTAGTTATCTTTTGCAGGAATGATCAAACTAATGTCTCTTTGGAGATGGACATGTTTATGAGTGATAAGCTCTGCATTGGTGCTGTACTGTGCTCTTGTGTGTGTGTGTGTGTGTGTGTGTGTGTGTGTGTGTGTGTGTGTGTGTGTGTGTGTGTGTGTGTGTGTGTGTGTGTGTGTGTGTGTGAGAGTTTTGAGGCATGATGTCACATGATGTCATTAACTGAAATCACATAACTGCCCAATTTATGGTCGAATAATATTAGGCGTGGTGTGTACCTGTCATGGTGGCCACGAGAGCCCGCAGGAAGCTGGGGCCCAAGCTCACTCGTGGTGTTCATCTCCCTGCTGTCCTCGCCAGTCTTTGTTCCTGCTTGGACCTTGAGACCCACTTTCTTGCTAGCTCTTGTGGCCACCATTGGGGCCCGGAGGATGGGCGTATGTGTCACGATTGGCCCCTCCCACTCCTCCATGTGCTTCTGTTTACATGTCCATGTTCATCTTTGTTTGGTTTCCTCCCAGTTCTGCCCCTCTTGTTTCTTGTCTCCGCCCTTGATTGTTCCCACCTGTTTTCCACCTGTGTCTCGTGAACCCTTGTTAGCCCTCTTGTATTTAAGCCCTGTGTTTTTCCTAGTTGGTTGTTGGTCTTTGTATTGTGCGTTGGATGTTTGATTTGTTTGAAGTATATGTATTGTTTGTGTTGTATGGTGTTTGACTTTCCGGCCCCCATTGTTTGTTTATCCAATTCATTTTTGTCATGTCTGTCCCTCCTTATCTTCGTGTTGGCTCCCTGAACCTAGATGGTTTTGACCATGACCCTGGATTTGCCCCGAATAAGTCTTGCTTTTGTCAGCACATGCGTCCGCCTTATCGCTCCCCACTGTTACAGCATGCTATATTAGGATATAGCAGATTGTTTATAAAAACACATTGTATTGAGTTTAGAAAAAGTTGGACAATATGAAATAAATATAAATATCCACACACACCTTCTAAGCTGCTTCTCCCTCAGGGTCAGGCGGGTGGAGTGGAAGGCAGGATACACCCTGGACAGGTCACGAGTCCATTGCAGGACAGACAGACATACGCATTGACACTCACACCTAGGGACAATTTAGCATGTTCAAATGGCCTGACTGCATGTCTTTGGACTGTGGAAGGAAACCAGAGGAAACCCACACAGACACAGGGAGAACATGCAAACTCCACACAGAAAAGACCTTTTTCACCCAGCTGGGGAATTGAACCCAGGCCCTTCTTACTGTGAGGTGACAGCGCTACCCACTGTGCCACCATTCAGGGGTCTATTATATCCAAATTACTATATTCTATACAACTTTAACACATTTATATTTAGCATGCTTGGGACAACCCACAAAAGCACAAAATGTATAAATAAATAACTTTTACATGAGTCCTCTAGTGCACAAAAGTGTCCCACCTTTGCTTAGTTAATTAGACAACAGTATTCCCAGGGGATTGTGGGAGCAGCAGTGGGTTGAAGCAAGAAAAAGGCTTAAAGATTTCAGAAGTACACTCAAATGATCAGTAGATTTTCATGAAACAAATTAACAGAAAAATTAGATGACAAAAAGTCAACCAGCAAGGAAGAATCAAGAATCAACAACCGAGTTTTCCTGATGCAGCTTATTAAATTATATTCTAAATGTATTCTGCTTATGATACTAGTCATGTAAAAGAATGTGTTACTGAATACATTTAGGATAGTATATTCAGTATTCAGCCAGCACTACCTTTACAATGTATTCTTGCCAACTTTAGCCTTGACTGTAGCAGGTTTTATTATTTCATTACTGATAGATGGATTTGAACAGGACCAACATGCCCTAAGGAGGCTTTTATTATTAGTGACAGATTTGTAAAAGCTGCAGTTATTGGATACACACTGGTGTAATGTCATGGATTTTGTTGTTAATCACTTAAATTGCAGTAGCACCCCAGGTAAAACCCTTCCAGCTGGAATAGGTCTTAAGAGCACTCATTCTGCTCTCTGGATGTCTTCTAGTATGTAAAATACGTGGGACAATGTAACTGAGTATGTGCATAATGTCTCTATCATTAAGTGTGCTTTATTACAGATCATGTACCACGTGTGTGTGTGTGTGTGTGTGTGTGTGTGTGTGTGTGTGTGTGTCCACAATGCGTGGAGAAAGTGCCATATGTACAATGTGTGCATGTGTGTGTGAACTGCAGGCCTAAACAGCTGGATCAGTAGTAAATTCCCTCTTGGGGGGCTGTTATACTGTGGTTTATAGGGCCCTATAGAGCTCCCCACCCTGTCTGACATACCAGAGAAAACCACAAAACACACAAGTGCCATTCCAGAGTGCACTGACACACTCTCAACAATCATCTGACACTCAAACTCTAATGAGTCTAGTTATGTTTGAGCCAGTTCATCACGATCATGCTCAGGAGGATAGAACAAACGCGCACACACACAAACACACACACTTTTACATGGTGTCAGCATGTGTGGTCATACACATGTTATTAATCTCCAGACTGTCCAGCTCTTTAAAGACAACTTAATCATTTCTGTGGAATAATAAAAACATGTCTGGATTTTTAAGTTTAGTTTGTTTAATATTACCATCTTGTTTTTGTATCAGGTCTTTGTTTTCTGCAATATCTAGTAAGATACAGCCAAGCAAGTCCCCCCTGAGTGTATCTGACTGAAGGCCTAATGTTTCAGGTTAATGACTAACATAATTAAGAACTGACAAGGAAATCAACAAATTAAGTTTTGATTTCCAATGGATAGGTACAACTTGGGAGAAATAAAAGTCACTCTATGCCTTCTGAAAGTTCTAGATACATCTCTGACTGCGAGTATGAGCAATAGCCTGACCAGCAGGTTTCTTTCAGGTGTTAGAAATAGAAAACAGTGGCGGAGCTATGCCAGAATCACTGTACAACTGCTATTTTTATGTTTTAAATAAAACATGGAATGTCTTTTACAAGCTTCAGATAAATCTAAAAGGAGAGCTAGCAGAAATCAGCATTATCATAGTCTTTCCTCATTCCTCATTATTAGTGTTTTTATCTCAATTTGAACAAGTTTTGGCCCAAACTGAAGGCCTAGCTCCAACAGTCATAGTTTGCCACTGATTACAAGTGTAATAAATCCTGTCCCATTATTCAATGTAATAATGTTGAATAGCAATATACTCACATGTATTCATTTAATCTTATTTTATTGTGTGTTTAATCAAATGCATTTAACATGGCATGAGTCTATATTAGGGTTTGGAAATGGTAAAGTAAAGGACTTTTACACCTGTTATCACTTCCACTCTGTTTTCCACTTGCATGAACAAAGGCGATAATGTTATTTGCATTATGGAGAGGAGGTCCTTTGGTGTGATATTCTAGGTGCTGAGGAGGAAAATCGAATGAAGTTATTCATAAGCGTAGAATGGAAACGCAAGCAAGGGAGAACGTTTGTTGCTTCACTTGCAAGGCTAAAATGTTTTTTCAGTCTGAACAGAATGCTGCACAAGCTCAGCAGACTGTACATAACGCTATCATTAAAGTTAGTATGGACCGTGCTAGTGTAATTTGTCATCCATCACTAAGGCTCAGAGATTTCCCTGAACTCCATCTCCCACAATCCTCTGGGAGATCACATGACTCCTGATCCACCAGCACACTCCAATCACAGATCTCTCTCCATCCTGAATACTGATCTGTGTCACCTGTTGATCTCTCATTAGCTTCAGGATAAAGCCTGGGCTTTTAGAACAGTTCAGTGTGAGGTATTGCTTCTTTCTTGTGTGACTGAGTGTTTATTTCCTATGTTTTCTGGTTTTGAAATTTCTTCTGTATTTTGACTTACCCATTTTTGCCAGAACCCTATTGGATTGTTTTTGCCTGTTGTTATGTTTGTGTGTTTTTACTTGCTGCCATTTCTGGATTTGACCTGTGCCTGTTTTCTGACGATTTTGGTTGACTATGGAAACAGTAAAGCCTTTTTTGTTTTTTTGAGTGTCTGAGTGGTCCTGTCACGTTACATAATCACTCAACAAGCTAATCCATGTACACCTAGGAAAAAGTAATCTCACTACTCATTATTTTACTTCTAACTTACTCTGTACCAAATGATCTCATTAGCAGACACGTTTTTTTCTGCCAATATAGTGAGATCATTTTACTCAATAAAATGACTAGAAATGTCTAGAAGTTTTAGAAATAGTTATTATTATAATTATAATAAATATTTTTTTTACAACAATCTCAAAATGAGAAATATGAAATATAACATATCTAGATTAAGAATGATTTCACTTGCAAGATTTCATTTATAGTAGTATCTGTAGACAGATGCATCTCTAAATCAAAAAGATGCATCCATCAGGCCCCATTCTTGTGCTTTTCCTAGAGCTGCAGGATCATTAAATCCACCCCTCAATAGGTGGCAAGATCCATTTTCGCTGTCCTCCAAAAGAGGTACTTTTATAAGGCAGGGCTGCCAACTATCTCACGCATTGGCTGAGACATTTAGGTCTAATCTCATGCTGTCATGCCATACTCAACATTTCTCACGCATTTTTACATCTTTCTCAAACCTAAACGCTCATAAAGCTTCCTACTTCTGCTCCAGCTTTACTGATGAGAAACACCAGACTGGCAGAGGTGTTTAACTTTAATGCTAGTGAACGAGAGCTCGTTAGCTAGTCAGCTACTGCCAGTGTGTGTATGCTTTAGATCAGTGGAGGAGCTGGTAACCATAGCAACAGAAAAAAAAAACAATAAAAAGGTTCAATGGAGCAGATGAAAACTGAAGAAAAACGAAAACATAAATATCAAGACTAAATATCAAGACTAAATATCAAGTCAGTAAACTAAACATGGTCAATAAACAGTTTTAAACAAAATGACAGCAAGAGCTGCGTTAATGGCTAAACACGGCAGCACAGTTTACAGTGCAGAATGAAGCCACTTCTGTCTTACTTACTTACTTACATGCTAAATAGTTTCAGCTAAACTGCTAAGTCAGCTAAAAGTTCTATATTAAATATTCTCTTTAATTGTATTGTATTTTGCCCTCATTAGAGTAACTGCCTAGGAGAGACCAATGCTTAACAAAAGCAGAATTTATCAGCTTTCAGTGTTTACCCCTCTGAAGGCTTCAAAGTTGTTACGCCTCATCAAGTCACCAAGGATGCCGGTATCTCACACTAACACAAATGTTAAAGTTGGCACCCCTGATATGGTGGCCAAACATCATTGGCTTAAATGTCACCATGCAGGAAGTCTATGAATGGGCATAAAGGAGTTCATCTTAGGCACAATGGAGTGAAACTCATTGGGCCTCAGTAAACAGCAACACATTACACAGCTCTCCGGGTTAAAGGTAAGCAGAAGAGAACACTCAGCTCTCTTTCTTCATTTTATTATCATGGATTCTTATTGCTTGTCACTATATGATGCCTACATAAGGCTGACAGAGACATACAGAAGCATTTATAAAGTTATTCCAACAGGCTTCTTTTGTCATGAAAGTTACATCTTTAAGGTGACACTGATGTTTTTCTGATATTGTGCTGTGGAGTGAAATGACATTTTTTTTGGCTCAGTGTACCACAGTGACAATGCAGATCATATGACTTACGTATGTCAGACTGGATGAAAAATGTGATTATTTTCTGTGGTGCTTAGGTAAAGTGAATTTCGTGTTGCCTTTTATAAGATTTCAGCTGTGTCTCATCATCAGCATTATGTTTACACCAAGCTATACAGTCAGTTGTTAAGACATGTAGTATCACTGCATGCAAAAACATGTCATAACGCAATCAAAATATCACTTTCTCCTGATATAGATCACATAGATCCGGGACACTAGTCTAACCCTAACCCTAACTTTAACCTTACACTAGCCATTAAATACGTTTTCATCTTAAAATGTATGATGTACGTTGTGGAGACCAGCTTGTTTTTCTCACTAGGAAGAAAGGTGCCCATGATGTGAGTATATAAACAGGTTTTTATCCCTACAATGTGGCAAAAGCTTGGCACACTCTCTCTCTCTCTCTCTCTCTCTCTCTCACACACACACACTACAAATGTGCATTCTTATCATTGTGGGTTTTTCCTCACTGTTTGGGATATTTGTCCCAAGATATTTACTTTAATGTATTCAGATGCTGCACTGCTGCTACTTCACTGACATGTTGCTGATGTGTTACTGATAACCTGTTAAGAGTTTATGAATCATCTACAAAGGACCACTCCATAAAGTGTTACCCCTAAAAATACAAAAAAAACTTCTACATTATGTTTATGCACAATAGTCCATCTTTTATATTACATTAACTTTTATTTGAAGTTGAACTTTAAGCCAGCCCTGTTCCAACAATCTACAGATTGGTGAGGAAAGTGTGCCTCCTAAGTCTAATCAACTCTCTTGGAGGCTGAATGCCAGCACTGTTATCCCAAAGATTAATATCTTAGAAGTTTTATTTCACTTTGAAAAATAACTTGATTATTTTCCCCACTTTGTGTGCTGGAAGAGGCACTGGTAAAACTGGATATTGGTTATCCTAGACTTCATCAGTGTTCCTGGAGGATAAATGCTAACACTGTTATCCTATTGACTGATTATACCTTATAGGTGGTGAATTTCCTCACTTAGAAAAGACTTGATTAATACTTCTTTATTTTATTTTATTTTATTTGTCTTTCTTATTTTATTTTATACGCTTAAGTACTTTGTCTTCAGTTTCCTCTTGATGTTGTTTTATTTATGTAAAACACACTGACTTTCCTCATGTGTTGATTTTGTTTTGAAAATAAGCTTCTTTTAAGTTAATACATACATTTTTGTACAGTGCAAAATGTTTAAAATATTCATATTTTCCATAATTCTTTGTACATTAGGTCCTCACAAACAGTTAAATACAAAAACACACACCCCTGACTGGGAGCACATTTTAAGGTCTGCACCACCAGCTACAACAGGCTGTGATTGATAAAACATGACCTGCAGTTTTTGGCTTTGGAACATTAGGAGGAGAGGTAATGATACCTTTCCCCACCGCTGCTCCCTGAGCTGCCCTGAAGCATTGTGGGATATTTCCCTCTCTTCCCATGGGCTCACAGAGGAGGTGGAATGTTCAGCCAGTAAAGACAGTATGGAAGGAGGCGTGGTGGTGTACTGAGCAGTGAGAGTACAGAGAGGGTTTTGTGAATGTGTTATGTGCTGTGGTTCACACTTCCCAGAGTGTCCAGCAGCTGAAGACTGTGGTCATGGACAGACACACGTGCACACCATGGGCTGCCACGCTGAAGCCATTACTAGACCAAAGAGGGGTGCTGGAAACTTCTGGAAACAGATTGTAAACATGAATGGGAAGAGGGAAGGACTGTCCGCACGACTGAACACACAATACTGTACAAGGACCCAAGTGTGTGTGAACATTCAGTGCCAATGCATCTGCCCAGTGTATCCATTCTCACCATCTGTTCTTCACTGCCAACAAAGCCACCATTCTGATCAAAGCTTTGGCTCCTGCAAACATGCACCCCCTCCTTTCAAGTTTCTTTATAGCCTTTGCCCTCCACTCCCTTTTTTCCATAATCCTACTCTATATTGCATCAGAACCTACTAATATACAACAATCAGTAGTGGCTGCTGTCCAGTGTTGAGTGAATTACTTAAGAAAACAGTACTAACCATTTAATACGTAACCTAATCTCTTAGATTGCTTTAACGGTGTACTCTATGTAATGTAATGTAGCTCTAATGTAATGCAGTGTGGCTTTATAGACTACACTATATGTCCCAACATTTGTACACACCTGCTCATGCAACATTTCTTCTAAAATAAAATTAATAGCATATTTGTTTCCTCTTTGCTGTAGTAACAGCCTCTTCTCTTCTGAGAAGGCTTTATACGAGATGTTAGAACATTGCTGTTAGGATTGGATTTCATTCAGCCACACAAACATTAGTGAGGTCAGGAACTGTTCTGGTGTTTTATGGTTCTCCATAGTGTCCCATTCTAATGGCAGTGCTTTTCTATGGAGAATATAGAAACAGTGTCTGAATGCCTGTCAGCAATGCATGTACCTTAAAGGAAAGGTTTGGCAAGAAATCAAATTACCTGTAATTTTCCACTAACCCTACAAGTACTCTATCAGTCAAGACATGTTTGTGTCCAAAGCTTCCTTCTTTAGTTTAGTGCTGGAGCTACAAGGCCAATGTTGCTAACAAAGACTATAAGTCAATGGACACCCAAACCTTGCTTTCCCCAAAACTTCTTCTAACCTTCTCAAAAATATATATGTTTTCATTCTGATCATTGCAGCTTGTCAATGTGGTTTAGAGTACAGTATGACTTACAAAATGTGACTTGTAAAAATGGACAAATCTTCAGTGATGCTGAATGCTGTGGGCAGCCTGTATAGACAAGTGTTGTGCTGAATTCAACTTCCCTTCTCGAGCATGCGCACCAATGATGATACAGACTGTTCACAATTTCTGTTGCTTCTTTTTATAAACAATTGTTAATCTTGAATTTTAAAACTGAAGATCTTTGTGTATCAGAGGTGGAAAATAAGAAAATTACATTTACTCTTGTTACTGTACTAAAATTAAATCATAGTACTTTTACTTTTGTGTTAATTTATAATGAAATACTTTTGTGTCGTTTCTTTAATTGTTAATAATGTTACAGAAAAGAAATAAATTGAATACATCAGCTCATAAAGCTAATAGAAGACAGCATGGTTAAATTTAAAACATTGTTTTGACAACGAATGACAAAAAACGGAAGAAAATAGAGCAGCTCCCAACTGCAAAACCACTACAGAGACAGCAAGAACTTTACCAGCACACACAGACTTCACCCACACTGTCCTCATTTATTTTCATATGAACTAAAGAAAGTGTTTATTATCAGCTGCTAAGCACAACTCCTAAAGCCTGTTGAGATCTTTGCTTTTCACAACTCAACTTCAGCCTGAGGGAGCAGCTGACTAGTTAATCCCAGTTAAACAGCTACGGTGTTTACTATTCTTTTACAACCCCAATTCCAATGAAGTTAGGACATTGTGTAAAACATAAATAAAAACAGAATACAATGATTTACAAATCCTTTTCCACCTATATTAAATTGAATATGTTACAAAAACAAGATATTTAATGTTCAAATGGATAAACTTTATTGTTTTTTGCAAATATTCACTCATTTTGAATTTGATGCCTGCAACACGTTCCAAAGAAGAAACAGGGGCATGTTTACCACTGTGTTACATCACCTTTCCTTTTAACAACACTCAATAAGCATTTGGGAACTGAGGACACTAATTGTTGAAGCTTTGTAGGTGGAATTCTTTTCCATTCTTGCTTGATGTACAACTTCAGTTGCTCAACAGTCCGGGGTCTCCGTTGTCATATTTTGCGCTTCATAATGCGGCTTGGCATTGTATTGCTGAAATAAGCAGGGACGTCCCTGAAAAAGACGTTGCTTGGACGGCAGCATATGTTGCTCCAAAACCTGTATGTACCTTTCAGCATTAATGGTGCCTTCACAGATGTGCAAGTTACCCATGCCATGGGCACTAACACACCCCCACACCATCAGA